>NW_026607790.1:0-115744 GCF_029499605.1 Hyla sarda
CACCTATGTATAATGTTGTAAAAATGCTCTAGAAGCTAAAGTCGCAGAAATGTCACACATATTTGGCCTGCAACTTTCTGTGCGACAAATTCAGACAGGAAAAATCAGTATAAATCCTTAGAAAATTATCCCCCAGTGTCTCCATCTGCTGGCGGTATTGAATAAGCATTGCTGCACTGATGGGGTATGCATTAGACGAAAAAAAAGAAGAAAAAGAAGAATAATACGCCCAGAAAAGAGGCGAAAAGGAGAAAAACGTAAAAAAACGTGAAAAAAAAGTAAGAGGAAGAGAAGGGAAAAAAAAGGTGGAAATGGGTTTAAAAGTGATTTCGGCGGAGAAATATATATATATATATATATATATATATATATATATATATATACGCGCACACACACACATATATATAAACGTATTCTCCGTTGAGATATTGCAGCCGCTGCTGTGTCCAGGCCCAGGAGCCTTAGCACTGTGCTGTGATGTCACTCAATACCACTGACATCACTAGGTGTAAACAACATCTCTCCTTTGCTGTGTATGTGACTATGGAGCTGTTTGGTGATGTCGTCTATTATGGCCTTCATAGAAGCAACAGGAGATTGTTGCATCCATCTAGAACCCTCAGAACTACAGTGCTATGATGTCACTCACTTCCACAGGCCTTGCAGAGTGTAAACAACAACAACCCAGCTTTGTTGTGTATGTAACCATAGGGATTTGTGATGTCACCTAGAACCTTCACAGCAGCGACAGCTTTATGAGGAGCATCAGCACTGCTCTGCCTGAGCAGAACCATCACCGCCATAGGTTGTCAAATAACCCGGATTTAACCCACACAGGTAAGTCCAATGGGGTGCAGGCATGTCCTCTATGCTTACAGCTTCCCGTGGGTGTTGGTTTGATACCGTTTGGGGACAGCCAAGGAGGCATCTGCAGGCAACAAAGGTAGGTGTGTGCTTGTGTGTGTGTTTCCTATGCAGATCCTAAGCCCAGTGTCACATGCAAGTAGGAGGAGTAAGAAGGGTTCCTGGCAAATCCGGGTTATGGATTGCATTTAAAAAGGCCCCGTGGGAGTGCAATGGGCCCCTGTCTTGCTGCTTAGCAATAATGGTATGGGTTTAGGTTCTGCTGTGTGTACTGGTGGTTGACTGCCCCCCAGCCCAGAGTGTGCATGGAAAATTGTCTGGCAGCCTCCCTGACAGCAAGCAGTGATAGTGCCCATGAAGGGGACCTTGTTGGGCCCGCCCCTTTCACGGTTATCGCTTCTCGGCCTTTTGGCTAAGATCAAGTGTAGTATCTGTTCTTATCAGTTTAATATCTGATACGTCCCCTATCTGGGGACCATATATTAAATGGATTTTTGAGAACGGGGGCCGATTTCGAAGCTTGCTTCCGTCGCCCTATGCATTGACCCGATATGGCAGTATCTTCGGGTACAGTGCACCACCCCCTTACAGGGTTAAAAAGAAAGATTCCTACTTTCATTGCTACCTGCTTGCTGGCTAGCCAGCTAGCCAGCCCTGTGGGCCTTGCTGCTGCTGCTGCAGCCAAAAAACAAAAGGTGGTGCTGCTGCTGCTTCTGCTGCTTCTGCTTCTGCTTGTGTCTGGCCGCTGTTGGAGCGTCCAGGCACAGGACTTCTGCTGCTGCTGACTAAATGGCCTCCTTAATTGGATCATTTGAGTAGCCAGCACACCTGTGCAGGTAGGGCATGACATAATAGGCAGCTGCCTTGATAGCGGGTGGGTGCTGAATGTTCCTAATTGACAAAATAAGATTAATGCTTATGAAGAAATATAAAATCTCATCCCTTCCCCAATATCGCGCCACACCCCTACCCCTTAATTCCCTGGTTGAACTTGATGGACATATGTCTTTTTTCGACCGTACTAACTATGTAACTATGTAACATAACATGGGGGGGGTCTCCTGGCTGTTCACACAGGTGTGTCATTGCTGTACATTGACCATGCATTGCTTCTGTGGTATTGCAAAGGCAAAGACAAATGCTTCCAGCCATCCATTGCACTAATGGATTGGTCATCAGCTGGCTGTCTATGTCCCGCATCAATATAGACCAAAGTACAGAGGGTTAGGCTATGCTATTGTGCACCTACCTGATGCATCAGAAGGTGCGAGGCCCTTGCTAAATTCTGTGCACAGACTTTGAGATCTATACTTTAGACTGTATCTAAACCTGCTCCAACATGGACTGACATTCTGGCCTACTTTCAGCCGATGCGACTTGTCTGTCGCTGAACAGTCGCTTTTTATGTATTCAGCACCTATGTATAATGTTGTAAAAATGCTCTAGAAGCTAAAGTCGCAGAAATGTCACACATATTTGGCCTGCAACTTTCTGTGCGACAAATTCAGACAGGAAAAATCAGTATAAATCCTTAGAAAATTATCCCCCAGTGTCTCCATCTGCTGGCGGTATTGAATAAGCATTGCTGCACTGATGGGGTATGCATTAGACGAAAAAAAAGAAGAAAAAGAAGAATAATACGCCCAGAAAAGAGGCGAAAAGGAGAAAAACGTAAAAAAACGTGAAAAAAAAGTAAGAGGAAGAGAAGGGAAAAAAAGGTGGAAATGGGTTTAAAAGTGATTTCGGCGGAGAAATATATATATATATATATATATATATATATATATATATATATATACGCGCACACACACACATATATATAAACGTATTCTCCGTTGAGATATTGCAGCCGCTGCTGTGTCCAGGCCCAGGAGCCTTAGCACTGTGCTGTGATGTCACTCAATACCACTGACATCACTAGGTGTAAACAACATCTCTCCTTTGCTGTGTATGTGACTATGGAGCTGTTTGGTGATGTCGTCTATTATGGCCTTTATAGAAGCAACAGGAGATTGTTGCATCCATCTTGAACCCTCAGAACTACAGTGCTATGATGTCACTCACTTCCACAGGCCTTGCAGAGTGTAAACAACAACAACCCAGCTTTGTTGTGTATGTAACCATAGGGATTTGTGATGTCACCTAGAACCTTCACAGCAGCGACAGCTTTATGAGGAGCATCAGCACTGCTCTGCCTGAGCAGAACCATCACCGCCATAGGTTGTCAAATAACCCGGATTTAACCCACACAGGTAAGTCCAATGGGGTGCAGGCATGTCCTCTATGCTTACAGCTTCCCGTGGGTGTTGGTTTGATACCGTTTGGGGACAGCCAAGGAGGCATCTGCAGGCAACAAAGGTAGGTGTGTGCTTGTGTGTGTGTTTCCTATGCAGATCCTAAGCCCAGTGTCACATGCAAGTAGGAGGAGTAAGAAGGGTTCCTGGCAAATCCGGGTTATGGATTGCATTTAAAAAGGCCCCGTGGGAGTGCAATGGGCCCCTGTCTTGCTGCTTAGCAATAATGGTATGGGTTTAGGTTCTGCTGTGTGTACTGGTGGTTGACTGCCCCCCAGCCCAGAGTGTGCATGGAAAATTGTCTGGCAGCCTCCCTGACAGCAAGCAGTGATAGTGCCCATGAAGGGGACCTTGTTGGGCCCGCCCCTTTCACGGTTATCGCTTCTCGGCCTTTTGGCTAAGATCAAGTGTAGTATCTGTTCTTATCAGTTTAATATCTGATACGTCCCCTATCTGGGGACCATATATTAAATGGATTTTTGAGAACGGGGGCCGATTTCGAAGCTTGCTTCCGTCGCCCTATGCATTGACCCGATATGGCAGTATCTTCGGGTACAGTGCACCACCCCCTTACAGGGTTAAAAAGAAAGATTCCTACTTTCATTGCTACCTGCTTGCTGGCTAGCCAGCTAGCCAGCCCTGTGGGCCTTGCTGCTGCTGCTGCTGCAGCCAAAAAACAAAAGGTGGTGCTGCTGCTGCTTCTGCTGCTTCTGCTTCTGCTTGTGTCTGGCCGCTGTTGGAGCGTCCAGGCACAGGACTTCTGCTGCTGCTGACTAAATGGCCTCCTTAATTGGATCATTTGAGTAGCCAGCACACCTGTGCAGGTAGGGCATGACATGATAGGCAGCTGCCTTGATAGCGGGTGGGTGCTGAATGTTCCTAATTGACAAAATAAGATTAATGCTTATGAAGAAATATAAAATCTCATCCCTTCCCCAATATCGCGCCACACCCCTACCCCTTAATTCCCTGGTTGAACTTGATGGACATATGTCTTTTTTCGACCGTACTAACTATGTAACTATGTAACATAACATGGGGGGGGTCTCCTGGCTGTTCACACAGGTGTGTCATTGCTGTACATTGACCATGCATTGCTTCTGTGGTATTGCAAAGGCAAAGACAAATGCTTCCAGCCATCCATTGCACTAATGGATTGGTCATCAGCTGGCTGTCTATGTCCCGCATCAATATAGACCAAAGTACAGAGGGTTAGGCTATGCTATTGTGCACCTACCTGATGCATCAGAAGGTGCGAGGCCCTTGCTAAATTCTGTGCACAGACTTTGAGATCTATACTTTAGACTGTATCTAAACCTGCTCCAACATGGACTGACATTCTGGCCTACTTTCAGCCGATGCGACTTGTCTGTCGCTGAACAGTCGCTTTTTATGTATTCAGCACCTATGTATAATGTTGTAAAAATGCTCTAGAAGCTAAAGTCGCAGAAATGTCACACATATTTGGCCTGCAACTTTCTGTGCGACAAATTCAGACAGGAAAAATCAGTATAAATCCTTAGAAAATTATCCCCCAGTGTCTCCATCTGCTGGCGGTATTGAATAAGCATTGCTGCACTGATGGGGTATGCATTAGACGAAAAAAAAGAAGAAAAAGAAGAATAATACGCCCAGAAAAGAGGCGAAAAGGAGAAAAACGTAAAAAAACGTGAAAAAAAAGTAAGAGGAAGAGAAGGGAAAAAAAGGTGGAAATGGGTTTAAAAGTGATTTCGGCGGAGAAATATATATATATATATATATATATATATATATATATATATATATATACGCGCACACACACACATATATATAAACGTATTCTCCGTTGAGATATTGCAGCCGCTGCTGTGTCCAGGCCCAGGAGCCTTAGCACTGTGCTGTGATGTCACTCAATACCACTGACATCACTAGGTGTAAACAACATCTCTCCTTTGCTGTGTATGTGACTATGGAGCTGTTTGGTGATGTCGTCTATTATGGCCTTCATAGAAGCAACAGGAGATTGTTGCATCCATCTAGAACCCTCAGAACTACAGTGCTATGATGTCACTCACTTCCACAGGCCTTGCAGAGTGTAAACAACAACAACCCAGCTTTGTTGTGTATGTAACCATAGGGATTTGTGATGTCACCTAGAACCTTCACAGCAGCGACAGCTTTATGAGGAGCATCAGCACTGCTCTGCCTGAGCAGAACCATCACCGCCATAGGTTGTCAAATAACCCGGATTTAACCCACACAGGTAAGTCCAATGGGGTGCAGGCATGTCCTCTATGCTTACAGCTTCCCGTGGGTGTTGGTTTGATACCGTTTGGGGACAGCCAAGGAGGCATCTGCAGGCAACAAAGGTAGGTGTGTGCTTGTGTGTGTGTTTCCTATGCAGATCCTAAGCCCAGTGTCACATGCAAGTAGGAGGAGTAAGAAGGGTTCCTGGCAAATCCGGGTTATGGATTGCATTTAAAAAGGCCCCGTGGGAGTGCAATGGGCCCCTGTCTTGCTGCTTAGCAATAATGGTATGGGTTTAGGTTCTGCTGTGTGTACTGGTGGTTGACTGCCCCCCAGCCCAGAGTGTGCATGGAAAATTGTCTGGCAGCCTCCCTGACAGCAAGCAGTGATAGTGCCCATGAAGGGGACCTTGTTGGGCCCGCCCCTTTCACGGTTATCGCTTCTCGGCCTTTTGGCTAAGATCAAGTGTAGTATCTGTTCTTATCAGTTTAATATCTGATACGTCCCCTATCTGGGGACCATATATTAAATGGATTTTTGAGAACGGGGGCCGATTTCGAAGCTTGCTTCCGTCGCCCTATGCATTGACCCGATATGGCAGTATCTTCGGGTACAGTGCACCACCCCCTTACAGGGTTAAAAAGAAAGATTCCTACTTTCATTGCTACCTGCTTGCTGGCTAGCCAGCTAGCCAGCCCTGTGGGCCTTGCTGCTGCTGCTGCAGCCAAAAAACAAAAGGTGGTGCTGCTGCTGCTTCTGCTGCTTCTGCTTCTGCTTGTGTCTGGCCGCTGTTGGAGCGTCCAGGCACAGGACTTCTGCTGCTGCTGACTAAATGGCCTCCTTAATTGGATCATTTGAGTAGCCAGCACACCTGTGCAGGTAGGGCATGACATGATAGGCAGCTGCCTTGATAGCGGGTGGGTGCTGAATGTTCCTAATTGACAAAATAAGATTAATGCTTATGAAGAAATATAAAATCTCATCCCTTCCCCAATATCGCGCCACACCCCTACCCCTTAATTCCCTGGTTGAACTTGATGGACATATGTCTTTTTTCGACCGTACTAACTATGTAACTATGTAACATAACATGGGGGGGGTCTCCTGGCTGTTCACACAGGTGTGTCATTGCTGTACATTGACCATGCATTGCTTCTGTGGTATTGCAAAGGCAAAGACAAATGCTTCCAGCCATCCATTGCACTAATGGATTGGTCATCAGCTGGCTGTCTATGTCCCGCATCAATATAGACCAAAGTACAGAGGGTTAGGCTATGCTATTGTGCACCTACCTGATGCATCAGAAGGTGCGAGGCCCTTGCTAAATTCTGTGCACAGACTTTGAGATCTATACTTTAGACTGTATCTAAACCTGCTCCAACATGGACTGACATTCTGGCCTACTTTCAGCCGATGCGACTTGTCTGTCGCTGAACAGTCGCTTTTTATGTATTCAGCACCTATGTATAATGTTGTAAAAATGCTCTAGAAGCTAAAGTCGCAGAAATGTCACACATATTTGGCCTGCAACTTTCTGTGCGACAAATTCAGACAGGAAAAATCAGTATAAATCCTTAGAAAATTATCCCCCAGTGTCTCCATCTGCTGGCGGTATTGAATAAGCATTGCTGCACTGATGGGGTATGCATTAGACGAAAAAAAAGAAGAAAAAGAAGAATAATACGCCCAGAAAAGAGGCGAAAAGGAGAAAAACGTAAAAAAACGTGAAAAAAAAGTAAGAGGAAGAGAAGGGAAAAAAAGGTGGAAATGGGTTTAAAAGTGATTTCGGCGGAGAAATATATATATATATATATATATATATATATATATATATATACGCGCACACACACACATATATATAAACGTATTCTCCGTTGAGATATTGCAGCCGCTGCTGTGTCCAGGCCCAGGAGCCTTAGCACTGTGCTGTGATGTCACTCAATACCACTGACATCACTAGGTGTAAACAACATCTCTCCTTTGCTGTGTATGTGACTATGGAGCTGTTTGGTGATGTCGTCTATTATGGCCTTCATAGAAGCAACAGGAGATTGTTGCATCCATCTAGAACCCTCAGAACTACAGTGCTATGATGTCACTCACTTCCACAGGCCTTGCAGAGTGTAAACAACAACAACCCAGCTTTGTTGTGTATGTAACCATAGGGATTTGTGATGTCACCTAGAACCTTCACAGCAGCGACAGCTTTATGAGGAGCATCAGCACTGCTCTGCCTGAGCAGAACCATCACCGCCATAGGTTGTCAAATAACCCGGATTTAACCCACACAGGTAAGTCCAATGGGGTGCAGGCATGTCCTCTATGCTTACAGCTTCCCGTGGGTGTTGGTTTGATACCGTTTGGGGACAGCCAAGGAGGCATCTGCAGGCAACAAAGGTAGGTGTGTGCTTGTGTGTGTGTTTCCTATGCAGATCCTAAGCCCAGTGTCACATGCAAGTAGGAGGAGTAAGAAGGGTTCCTGGCAAATCCGGGTTATGGATTGCATTTAAAAAGGCCCCGTGGGAGTGCAATGGGCCCCTGTCTTGCTGCTTAGCAATAATGGTATGGGTTTAGGTTCTGCTGTGTGTACTGGTGGTTGACTGCCCCCCAGCCCAGAGTGTGCATGGAAAATTGTCTGGCAGCCTCCCTGACAGCAAGCAGTGATAGTGCCCATGAAGGGGACCTTGTTGGGCCCGCCCCTTTCACGGTTATCGCTTCTCGGCCTTTTGGCTAAGATCAAGTGTAGTATCTGTTCTTATCAGTTTAATATCTGATACGTCCCCTATCTGGGGACCATATATTAAATGGATTTTTGAGAACGGGGGCCGATTTCGAAGCTTGCTTCCGTCGCCCTATGCATTGACCCGATATGGCAGTATCTTCGGGTACAGTGCACCACCCCCTTACAGGGTTAAAAAGAAAGATTCCTACTTTCATTGCTACCTGCTTGCTGGCTAGCCAGCTAGCCAGCCCTGTGGGCCTTGCTGCTGCTGCTGCAGCCAAAAAACAAAAGGTGGTGCTGCTGCTGCTTCTGCTGCTTCTGCTTCTGCTTGTGTCTGGCCGCTGTTGGAGCGTCCAGGCACAGGACTTCTGCTGCTGCTGACTAAATGGCCTCCTTAATTGGATCATTTGAGTAGCCAGCACACCTGTGCAGGTAGGGCATGACATGATAGGCAGCTGCCTTGATAGCGGGTGGGTGCTGAATGTTCCTAATTGACAAAATAAGATTAATGCTTATGAAGAAATATAAAATCTCATCCCTTCCCCAATATCGCGCCACACCCCTACCCCTTAATTCCCTGGTTGAACTTGATGGACATATGTCTTTTTTCGACCGTACTAACTATGTAACTATGTAACATAACATGGGGGGGGGTCTCCTGGCTGTTCACACAGGTGTGTCATTGCTGTACATTGACCATGCATTGCTTCTGTGGTATTGCAAAGGCAAAGACAAATGCTTCCAGCCATCCATTGCACTAATGGATTGGTCATCAGCTGGCTGTCTATGTCCCGCATCAATATAGACCAAAGTACAGAGGGTTAGGCTATGCTATTGTGCACCTACCTGATGCATCAGAAGGTGCGAGGCCCTTGCTAAATTCTGTGCACAGACTTTGAGATCTATACTTTAGACTGTATCTAAACCTGCTCCAACATGGACTGACATTCTGGCCTACTTTCAGCCGATGCGACTTGTCTGTCGCTGAACAGTCGCTTTTTATGTATTCAGCACCTATGTATAATGTTGTAAAAATGCTCTAGAAGCTAAAGTCGCAGAAATGTCACACATATTTGGCCTGCAACTTTCTGTGCGACAAATTCAGACAGGAAAAATCAGTATAAATCCTTAGAAAATTATCCCCCAGTGTCTCCATCTGCTGGCGGTATTGAATAAGCATTGCTGCACTGATGGGGTATGCATTAGACGAAAAAAAAGAAGAAAAAGAAGAATAATACGCCCAGAAAAGAGGCGAAAAGGAGAAAAACGTAAAAAAACGTGAAAAAAAAGTAAGAGGAAGAGAAGGGAAAAAAAGGTGGAAATGGGTTTAAAAGTGATTTCGGCGGAGAAATATATATATATATATATATATATATATATATATATATATATATATATACGCGCACACACACACATAGATATAAACGTATTCTCCGTTGAGATATTGCAGCCGCTGCTGTGTCCAGGCCCAGGAGCCTTAGCACTGTGCTGTGATGTCACTCAATACCACTGACATCACTAGGTGTAAACAACATCTCTCCTTTGCTGTGTATGTGACTATGGAGCTGTTTGGTGATGTCGTCTATTATGGCCTTCATAGAAGCAACAGGAGATTGTTGCATCCATCTAGAACCCTCAGAACTACAGTGCTATGATGTCACTCACTTCCACAGGCCTTGCAGAGTGTAAACAACAACAACCCAGCTTTGTTGTGTATGTAACCATAGGGATTTGTGATGTCACCTAGAACCTTCACAGCAGCGACAGCTTTATGAGGAGCATCAGCACTGCTCTGCCTGAGCAGAACCATCACCGCCATAGGTTGTCAAATAACCCGGATTTAACCCACACAGGTAAGTCCAATGGGGTGCAGGCATGTCCTCTATGCTTACAGCTTCCCGTGGGTGTTGGTTTGATACCGTTTGGGGACAGCCAAGGAGGCATCTGCAGGCAACAAAGGTAGGTGTGTGCTTGTGTGTGTGTTTCCTATGCAGATCCTAAGCCCAGTGTCACATGCAAGTAGGAGGAGTAAGAAGGGTTCCTGGCAAATCCGGGTTATGGATTGCATTTAAAAAGACCCCGTGGGAGTGCAATGGGCCCCTGTCTTGCTGCTTAGCAATAATGGTATGGGTTTAGGTTCTGCTGTGTGTACTGGTGGTTGACTGCCCCCCAGCCCAGAGTGTGCATGGAAAATTGTCTGGCAGCCTCCCTGACAGCAAGCAGTGATAGTGCCCATGAAGGGGACCTTGTTGGGCCCGCCCCTTTCACGGTTATCGCTTCTCGGCCTTTTGGCTAAGATCAAGTGTAGTATCTGTTCTTATCAGTTTAATATCTGATACGTCCCCTATCTGGGGACCATATATTAAATGGATTTTTGAGAACGGGGGCCGATTTCGAAGCTTGCTTCCGTCGCCCTATGCATTGACCCGATATGGCAGTATCTTCGGGTACAGTGCACCACCCCCTTACAGGGTTAAAAAGAAAGATTCCTACTTTCATTGCTACCTGCTTGCTGGCTAGCCAGCTAGCCAGCCCTGTGGGCCTTGCTGCTGCTGCTGCAGCCAAAAAACAAAAGGTGGTGCTGCTGCTGCTTCTGCTTCTGCTTGTGTCTGGCCGCTGTTGGAGCGTCCAGGCACAGGACTTCTGCTGCTGCTGACTAAATGGCCTCCTTAATTGGATCATTTGAGTAGCCAGCACACCTGTGCAGGTAGGGCATGACATGATAGGCAGCTGCCTTGATAGCGGGTGGGTGCTGAATGTTCCTAATTGACAAAATAAGATTAATGCTTATGAAGAAATATAAAATCTCATCCCTTCCCCAATATCGCGCCACACCCCTACCCCTTAATTCCCTGGTTGAACTTGATGGACATATGTCTTTTTTCGACCGTACTAACTATGTAACTATGTAACATAACATGGGGGGGGTCTCCTGGCTGTTCACACAGGTGTGTCATTGCTGTACATTGACCATGCATTGCTTCTGTGGTATTGCAAAGGCAAAGACAAATGCTTCCAGCCATCCATTGCACTAATGGATTGGTCATCAGCTGGCTGTCTATGTCCCGCATCAATATAGACCAAAGTACAGAGGGTTAGGCTATGCTATTGTGCACCTACCTGATGCATCAGAAGGTGCGAGGCCCTTGCTAAATTCTGTGCACAGACTTTGAGATCTATACTTTAGACTGTATCTGTTACGCCGAGCGCTCCGGGTCCCCGCTCCTCCCCGGAGCGCTCGCTACACTCCTCTCACTGCAGCGCTCCGGTCGGTTCCACGGACCCGGGGCGCTGCGATACCGCCTCTGGCCGGGATGCGATTCGCGATGCGGGTAGCGCCCGCTCGCGATGCGCACCCCGGCTCCCGTACCTGACTCGCTCTCCGTCAGTTCTGTCCCGGCGCGCGCGGCCCCGCTCCCTAGGGCGCGCGCGCGCCGGGTCTTTGCGATTTAAAGGGCCACTGCGCCGCTGATTGGCGCAGTGGTTCCAATTAGTGTTTACACCTGTGCACTTCCCTATATCACCTCACTTCCCCTTCACTCCCTCGCCGGATCTTGTTGCCATCGTGCCAGTGAAAGCGTTTCCTTGTGTGTTCCTAGCCTGTGTTCCAGACCTCCTGCCGTTGCCCCTGACTACGATCCTTGCTGCCTGCCCCGACCTTCTGCTACGTCCGACCTTGCTTCTGTCTACTCCCTTGTACCGCGCCTATCTTCAGCAGCCAGAGAGGTTGAGCCGTTGCTAGGGGATACGACCTGGTCACTACCGCCGCAGCAAGACCATCCCGCTTTGCGGCGGGCTCTGGTGAAAACCAGTAGTGACTTAGAACCGATCCTCTAGCACGGTCCACGCCAATCCCTCTCTGGCACAGAGGATCCACTACCTGCCAGCCGGCATCGTGACAGTAGATCCGGCCATGGATCCCGCTGAAGTTCCTCTGCCAGTTGTCGCTGACCTCACCACGGTGGTCGCCCAGCAGTCACAACAGATAGCGCAACAAGGCCAACAGCTGTCTCAACTGACTGTTATGCTACAACAGTTACTACCACAGCTCCAGCAATCATCTCCTCCGCCAGCTCCTGCACCTCCTCCGCAGCGAGTGGCCGCTTCTGGACTACGACTATCCTTGCCGGATAAATTTGATGGGGACTCAAAGTTTTGCCGTGGCTTTCTTTCCCAATGTTCATTACACTTGGAGATGATGTCGGACCAGTTCCCCACTGAAAGGTCTAAGGTGGCTTTCGTAGTCAGCCTGCTGTCTGGAAAAGCCCTGTCTTGGGCCACACCGCTCTGGGACCGCAATGACCCCGTCACTGCCTCCGTACACTCCTTCTTCTCGGAAATCCGAAGTGTCTTTGAGGAACCTGCCCGAGCCTCCTCTGCTGAGACTGCCCTGTTGAACCTGGTCCAGGGTAATTCTTCCGTTGGCGAGTATGCCGTACAATTCCGTACTCTTGCTTCTGAATTATCCTGGAACAATGAGGCCCTCTGCGCGACCTTTAAAAAAGGCCTATCCAGCAACATTAAAGATGTTCTGGCCGCACGAGAAATGCCTGCTAATCTTCATGAACTTATTCACCTTGCCACTCGCATTGACATGCGTTTTTCCGAAAGGCGTCAGGAGCTCCGCCAAGATATGGACTCTGTTCGCACGAGGCGTTTCTTCTCCTCGGCTCCTCTCTCCTCTGGTTCCCTGCAATCTGTTCCTGTGCCTCCCGCCGTGGAGGCTATGCAGGTCGACCGGTCTCGCCTGACACCTCAAGAGAGGACACGACGCCGCATGGAGAACCTCTGCCTGTACTGTGCTAGTACCGAACACTTCCTGAGGGATTGTCCTATCCGCCCTCCCCGCCTGGAAAGACGTACGCTGACTCCGCACAAAGTTGAGACAATCCTTGATGTCTACTCTGCTTCTCCACGTCTTACTGTGCCTGTGCGGATGTCTGCCCCTGCCTTCTCCTTCTCTTCTGTGGCCTTCTTGGACTCTGGATCTGCAGGAAATTTTATTTTGGCCTCTCTCGTCAACAGGTTCAACATCCCAGTGACCAGTCTCGCCAGACCCCTTTACATCAATTGTATAAACAATGAAAGATTGGACTGTTCCATACGTTTCCGCACGGAGCCCCTTCTAATGAGCATCGGATCTCATCACGAGAGGATTGAACTTTTGGTCCTCCCCAATTGCACCTCGGAAATTCTCCTTGGACTTCCCTGGCTTCAACTTCACTCCCCAACCCTGGATTGGTCCACTGGGGAGATCAAGAGTTGGGGGCCCTCTTGTTCCAAGGACTGTCTAAAACCGGTTCCCAGTAACCCTTGCCGTGACTCTGTGGTTCCTCCAGTAACCGGTCTCCCTAAGGCCTATATGGACTTCGCGGATGTTTTCTGCAAAAAACAAGCGGAGACTCTACCTCCTCACAGGCCTTATGATTGTCCTATCGACCTCCTCCCGGGCACTACTCCACCCCGGGGCAGAATTTATCCTCTCTCTGCCCCAGAGACTCTTGCCATGTCTGAATACGTCCAGGAGAATCTAAAAAAGGGCTTTATCCGTAAATCCTCCTCTCCTGCCGGAGCCGGATTTTTCTTTGTGTCCAAAAAAGATGGCTCCCTACGTCCTTGCATTGACTACCGCGGTCTTAATAAAATCACGGTTAAGAACCGCTACCCCTTACCCCTCATCTCTGAACTCTTTGATCGCCTCCAAGGTGCCCACATCTTTACTAAATTGGACTTAAGAGGCGCCTATAACCTCATCCGCATCAGAGAGGGGGATGAGTGGAAAACAGCATTTAACACCAGAGATGGACACTTTGAGTATCTGGTCATGCCCTTTGGCCTGTGCAACGCCCCTGCTGTCTTCCAAGACTTTGTTAATGAAATTTTTCGTGATCTGTTATACTCCTGTGTTGTTGTATATCTAGATGATATCCTAATTTTTTCGGCCAATCTAGAAGAACACCGCCAGCATGTCCGTATGGTTCTTCAGAGACTTCGTGACAATCAACTCTATGCTAAAATTGAGAAATGTCTGTTTGAATGCCAATCTCTTCCTTTTTTAGGATACTTGGTCTCTGGCCAGGGACTACAAATGGACCCAGATAAACTCTCAGCCGTCTTAGATTGGCCACGCCCCTCCGGACTCCGTGCCATCCAACGTTTTTTGGGGTTCGCCAATTATTACAGGCAATTTATTCCACATTTTTCTACCATTGTGGCTCCTATTGTGGCTTTAACCAAAAAAAATGCCGATCCCAAGTCTTGGCCTCCTCTAGCGGAAGACGCCTTTAAACGACTCAAGTCTGCCTTTTCTTCGGCTCCCGTGCTCTCCAGACCTGACCCATCTAAACCCTTCCTATTGGAGGTTGATGCCTCCTCAGTGGGAGCTGGAGCTGTCCTTCTACAAAAAAACTCTTCCGGGCATGCTGTTACTTGTGGTTTTTTTTCTAGGACCTTCTCTCCGGCGGAGAGGAACTACTCCATCGGGGATCGAGAGCTTCTAGCCATTAAATTAGCACTTGAAGAATGGAGGCATCTGCTGGAGGGATCAAGATTTCCAGTTATTATTTACACCGATCACAAGAACCTCTCCTACCTCCAGTCTGCCCAACGGCTGAATCCTCGTCAGGCCAGGTGGTCTCTGTTCTTTGCCCGATTTAATTTTGAAATTCACTTTCGGCCTGCTGATAAGAACATTAGGGCCGATGCTCTCTCTCGTTCCTCAGATGTTTCTGAAATTGAACTCTCTCCTCAACACATCATTCCTCCTGACTGCCTGATTTCCACTTCTCCAGCCTCCATCAGGCAAACTCCTCCAGGAAAGACCTTTGTTTCTCCACGCCAACGCCTCGGAATCCTCAAATGGGGTCACTCCTCCCATCTCGCAGGTCATGCGGGCATCAAGAAATCTGTGCAACTCATCTCTCGCTTCTATTGGTGGCCGACTCTAGAGACTGATGTGGTGGACTTTGTGCGAGCCTGTACTATCTGTGCCCGGGATAAGACTCCTCGCCAGAAGCCCGCTGGTTTTCTTCTTCCTCTGCCTGTCCCCGAACAACCTTGGTCTCTGATTGGTATGGATTTTATTACTGACTTACCCCCATCCCATGGCAACACTGTTATTTGGGTGGTCGTTGATCGATTCTCCAAAATGGCACATTTCATCCCTCTTCCTGGTCTTCCTTCAGCGCCTCAGTTGGCTAAACAATTTTTTGTACACATTTTTCGTCTTCACGGGTTGCCTACGCAGATCGTCTCGGATAGAGGCGTCCAATTTGTGTCTAAATTCTGGAGGGCTCTCTGTAAACAACTCAAGATTAAATTAAATTTTTCTTCTGCATACCATCCTCAATCCAATGGACAAGTAGAAAGAATTAACCAGATCTTGGGTGACTATTTACGACATTTTGTTTCCTCCCGCCAGGATGACTGGGCAGATCTTCTACCTTGGGCCGAATTCTCGTATAATTTCAGAATCTCTGAATCTTCCTCCAAATCCCCGTTTTTCGTGGTGTACGGCCGTCACCCTCTTCCCCCCCTCCCTACCCCCTTGCCCTCTGGTCTGCCCGCTGTGGATGAAATTTCTCGTGATCTTTCCTTCATATGGAGAGAGACCCAAAATTCTCTCTTACAGGCTTCTTCACGCATGAAGAGATTCGCGGATAAGAAAAGAAGAGCTCCTCCCATTTTTTCCCCTGGAGACAAGGTATGGCTCTCCGCTAAATATGTCCGCTTCCGTGTCCCTAGCTACAAGTTGGGACCACGCTATCTTGGTCCTTTCAAGATTTTGCGCCAGATTAATCCTGTCTCTTACAAACTTCTTCTTCCTCCTTCTCTTCGTATTCCTAATGCCTTTCATGTTTCTCTTCTTAAACCACTTATCATTAACCGTTTCTCTCCCAAATCTGTTCCCCCCACTCCTGTCTCCGGCTCCTCGGACATCTTCTCCGTCAAAGAAATCTTAGCATCTAAAAAGGTCAGAGGGAAAACCTTCTTTTTAGTGGATTGGGAGGGTTGTGGTCCAGAAGAGAGGTCCTGGGAACCTGAGGACAATATCCTGGACAAAAGTCTGGTCCTCAGGTTCTCAGGCTCCAAGAAGAGGGGGAGACCCAAGGGGGGGGGTACTGTTACGCCGAGCGCTCCGGGTCCCCGCTCCTCCCCGGAGCGCTCGCTACACTCCTCTCACTGCAGCGCTCCGGTCGGTTCCACGGACCCGGGGCGCTGCGATACCGCCTCTGGCCGGGATGCGATTCGCGATGCGGGTAGCGCCCGCTCGCGATGCGCACCCCGGCTCCCGTACCTGACTCGCTCTCCGTCAGTTCTGTCCCGGCGCGCGCGGCCCCGCTCCCTAGGGCGCGCGCGCGCCGGGTCTTTGCGATTTAAAGGGCCACTGCGCCGCTGATTGGCGCAGTGGTTCCAATTAGTGTTTACACCTGTGCACTTCCCTATATCACCTCACTTCCCCTTCACTCCCTCGCCGGATCTTGTTGCCATCGTGCCAGTGAAAGCGTTTCCTTGTGTGTTCCTAGCCTGTGTTCCAGACCTCCTGCCGTTGCCCCTGACTACGATCCTTGCTGCCTGCCCCGACCTTCTGCTACGTCCGACCTTGCTTCTGTCTACTCCCTTGTACCGCGCCTATCTTCAGCAGCCAGAGAGGTTGAGCCGTTGCTAGGGGATACGACCTGGTCACTACCGCCGCAGCAAGACCATCCCGCTTTGCGGCGGGCTCTGGTGAAAACCAGTAGTGACTTAGAACCGATCCTCTAGCACGGTCCACGCCAATCCCTCTCTGGCACAGAGGATCCACTACCTGCCAGCCGGCATCGTGACAGTATCTAAACCTGCTCCAACATGGACTGACATTCTGGCCTACTTTCAGCCGATGCGACTTGTCTGTCGCTGAACAGTCGCTTTTTATGTATTCAGCACCTATGTATAATGTTGTAAAAATGCTCTAGAAGCTAAAGTCGCAGAAATGTCACACATATTTGGCCTGCAACTTTCTGTGCGACAAATTCAGACAGGAAAAATCAGTATAAATCCTTAGAAAATTATCCCCCAGTGTCTCCATCTGCTGGCGGTATTGAATAAGCATTGCTGCACTGATGGGGTATGCATTAGACGAAAAAAAAAAAGAAAAAGAAGAATAATACGCCCAGAAAAGAGGCGAAAAGGAGAAAAACGTAAAAAAACGTGAAAAAAAAGTAAGAGGAAGAGAAGGGAAAAAAAGGTGGAAATGGGTTTAAAAGTGATTTCGGCGGAGAAATATATATATATATATATATATATATATATATATATATATATATATATACGCGCACACACACACATATATATAAACGTATTCTCCGTTGAGATATTGCAGCCGCTGCTGTGTCCAGGCCCAGGAGCCTTAGCACTGTGCTGTGATGTCACTCAATACCACTGACATCACTAGGTGTAAACAACATCTCTCCTTTGCTGTGTATGTGACTATGGAGCTGTTTGGTGATGTCGTCTATTATGGCCTTCATAGAAGCAACAGGAGATTGTTGCATCCATCTAGAACCCTCAGAACTACAGTGCTATGATGTCACTCACTTCCACAGGCCTTGCAGAGTGTAAACAACAACAACCCAGCTTTGTTGTGTATGTAACCATAGGGATTTGTGATGTCACCTAGAACCTTCACAGCAGCGACAGCTTTATGAGGAGCATCAGCACTGCTCTGCCTGAGCAGAACCATCACCGCCATAGGTTGTCAAATAACCCGGATTTAACCCACACAGGTAAGTCCAATGGGGTGCAGGCATGTCCTCTATGCTTACAGCTTCCCGTGGGTGTTGGTTTGATACCGTTTGGGGACAGCCAAGGAGGCATCTGCAGGCAACAAAGGTAGGTGTGTGCTTGTGTGTGTGTTTCCTATGCAGATCCTAAGCCCAGTGTCACATGCAAGTAGGAGGAGTAAGAAGGGTTCCTGGCAAATCCGGGTTATGGATTGCATTTAAAAAGGCCCCGTGGGAGTGCAATGGGCCCCTGTCTTGCTGCTTAGCAATAATGGTATGGGTTTAGGTTCTGCTGTGTGTACTGGTGGTTGACTGCCCCCCAGCCCAGAGTGTGCATGGAAAATTGTCTGGCAGCCTCCCTGACAGCAAGCAGTGATAGTGCCCATGAAGGGGACCTTGTTGGGCCCGCCCCTTTCACGGTTATCGCTTCTCGGCCTTTTGGCTAAGATCAAGTGTAGTATCTGTTCTTATCAGTTTAATATCTGATACGTCCCCTATCTGGGGACCATATATTAAATGGATTTTTGAGAACGGGGGCCGATTTCGAAGCTTGCTTCCGTCGCCCTATGCATTGACCCGATATGGCAGTATCTTCGGGTACAGTGCACCACCCCCTTACAGGGTTAAAAAGAAAGATTCCTACTTTCATTGCTACCTGCTTGCTGGCTAGCCAGCTAGCCAGCCCTGTGGGCCTTGCTGCTGCTGCTGCAGCCAAAAAACAAAAGGTGGCGCTGCTGCTGCTTCTGCTGCTTCTGCTTCTGCTTGTGTCTGGCCGCTGTTGGAGCGTCCAGGCACAGGACTTCTGCTGCTGCTGACTAAATGGCCTCCTTAATTGGATCATTTGAGTAGCCAGCACACCTGTGCAGGTAGGGCATGACATGATAGGCAGCTGCCTTGATAGCGGGTGGGTGCTGAATGTTCCTAATTGACAAAATAAGATTAATGCTTATGAAGAAATATAAAATCTCATCCCTTCCCCAATATCGCGCCACACCCCTACCCCTTAATTCCCTGGTTGAACTTGATGGACATATGTCTTTTTTCGACCGTACTAACTATGTAACTATGTAACATAACATGGGGGGGGTCTCCTGGCTGTTCACACAGGTGTGTCATTGCTGTACATTGACCATGCATTGCTTCTGTGGTATTGCAAAGGCAAAGACAAATGCTTCCAGCCATCCATTGCACTAATGGATTGGTCATCAGCTGGCTGTCTATGTCCCGCATCAATATAGACCAAAGTACAGAGGGTTAGGCTATGCTATTGTGCACCTACCTGATGCATCAGAAGGTGCGAGGCCCTTGCTAAATTCTGTGCACAGACTTTGAGATCTATACTTTAGACTGTATCTAAACCTGCTCCAACATGGACTGACATTCTGGCCTACTTTCAGCCGATGCGACTTGTCTGTCGCTGAACAGTCGCTTTTTATGTATTCAGCACCTATGTATAATGTTGTAAAAATGCTCTAGAAGCTAAAGTCGCAGAAATGTCACACATATTTGGCCTGCAACTTTCTGTGCGACAAATTCAGACAGGAAAAATCAGTATAAATCCTTAGAAAATTATCCCCCAGTGTCTCCATCTGCTGGCGGTATTGAATAAGCATTGCTGCACTGATGGGGTATGCATTAGACGAAAAAAAAGAAGAAAAAGAAGAATAATACGCCCAGAAAAGAGGCGAAAAGGAGAAAAACGTAAAAAAACGTGAAAAAAAAGTAAGAGGAAGAGAAGGGAAAAAAAGGTGGAAATGGGTTTAAAAGTGATTTCGGCGGAGAAATATATATATATATATATATATATATATATATATATATATATATACGCGCACACACACACATATATATAAACGTATTCTCCGTTGAGATATTGCAGCCGCTGCTGTGTCCAGGCCCAGGAGCCTTAGCACTGTGCTGTGATGTCACTCAATACCACTGACATCACTAGGTGTAAACAACATCTCTCCTTTGCTGTGTATGTGACTATGGAGCTGTTTGGTGATGTCGTCTATTATGGCCTTCATAGAAGCAACAGGAGATTGTTGCATCCATCTAGAACCCTCAGAACTACAGTGCTATGATGTCACTCACTTCCACAGGCCTTGCAGAGTGTAAACAACAACAACCCAGCTTTGTTGTGTATGTAACCATAGGGATTTGTGATGTCACCTAGAACCTTCACAGCAGCGACAGCTTTATGAGGAGCATCAGCACTGCTCTGCCTGAGCAGAACCATCACCGCCATAGGTTGTCAAATAACCCGGATTTAACCCACACAGGTAAGTCCAATGGGGTGCAGGCATGTCCTCTATGCTTACAGCTTCCCGTGGGTGTTGGTTTGATACCGTTTGGGGACAGCCAAGGAGGCATCTGCAGGCAACAAAGGTAGGTGTGTGCTTGTGTGTGTGTTTCCTATGCAGATCCTAAGCCCAGTGTCACATGCAAGTAGGAGGAGTAAGAAGGGTTCCTGGCAAATCCGGGTTATGGATTGCATTTAAAAAGGCCCCGTGGGAGTGCAATGGGCCCCTGTCTTGCTGCTTAGCAATAATGGTATGGGTTTAGGTTCTGCTGTGTGTACTGGTGGTTGACTGCCCCCCAGCCCAGAGTGTGCATGGAAAATTGTCTGGCAGCCTCCCTGACAGCAAGCAGTGATAGTGCCCATGAAGGGGACCTTGTTGGGCCCGCCCCTTTCACGGTTATCGCTTCTCGGCCTTTTGGCTAAGATCAAGTGTAGTATCTGTTCTTATCAGTTTAATATCTGATACGTCCCCTATCTGGGGACCATATATTAAATGGATTTTTGAGAACGGGGGCCGATTTCGAAGCTTGCTTCCGTCGCCCTATGCATTGACCCGATATGGCAGTATCTTCGGGTACAGTGCACCACCCCCTTACAGGGTTAAAAAGAAAGATTCCTACTTTCATTGCTACCTGCTTGCTGGCTAGCCAGCTAGCCAGCCCTGTGGGCCTTGCTGCTGCAGCTGCAGCCAAAAAACAAAAGGTGGTGCTGCTGCTGCTTCTGCTGCTTCTGCTTCTGCTTGTGTCTGGCCGCTGTTGGAGCGTCCAGGCACAGGACTTCTGCTGCTGCTGACTAAATGGCCTCCTTAATTGGATCATTTGAGTAGCCAGCACACCTGTGCAGGTAGGGCATGACATGATAGGCAGCTGCCTTGATAGCGGGTGGGTGCTGAATGTTCCTAATTGACAAAATAAGATTAATGCTTATGAAGAAATATAAAATCTCATCCCTTCCCCAATATCGCGCCACACCCCTACCCCTTAATTCCCTGGTTGAACTTGATGGACATATGTCTTTTTTCGACCGTACTAACTATGTAACTATGTAACATAACATGGGGGGGGTCTCCTGGCTGTTCACACAGGTGTGTCATTGCTGTACATTGACCATGCATTGCTTCTGTGGTATTGCAAAGGCAAAGACAAATGCTTCCAGCCATCCATTGCACTAATGGATTGGTCATCAGCTGGCTGTCTATGTCCCGCATCAATATAGACCAAAGTACAGAGGGTTAGGCTATGCTATTGTGCACCTACCTGATGCATCAGAAGGTGCGAGGCCCTTGCTAAATTCTGTGCACAGACTTTGAGATCTATACTTTAGACTGTATCTAAACCTGCTCCAACATGGACTGACATTCTGGCCTACTTTCAGCCGATGCGACTTGTCTGTCGCTGAACAGTCGCTTTTTATGTATTCAGCACCTATGTATAATGTTGTAAAAATGCTCTAGAAGCTAAAGTCGCAGAAATGTCACACATATTTGGCCTATAGCAAAAAGTGAAAAATCACCAATAAGGTTTAGATATCAAATCTTAATTTATTTCACTGATAAAATCGTTATCAAAAAGTGTTAACTAATAATGGGAGGGGGGTGAGGGTACAGGTGAGTGCCTACACTCAGAGCCCTGCCTGATCTAGGGGGGGTACCTAAACTAAGTGTGGATAGGAATGGGAAATATAGAGACAATATATACAGATAAGTTAGCCTCTTCTACCAACGCGTTTCGCCTAATGTGGAGACATAGGCTCATCAGGGGACAAGAGGGCAACAAATATATACAGCGATGACAAAGTATTAGTACGTTGAAACATAGATGAGTTAACACTTAAGTACTAAACGATTGGCATAAAACAGATACAATCTGATAAGTGGAAGAAGATGAAAGTTGGTCACAGTGGTCAAGGACAGTCAAACTAGGGTATATGTTGTCAGTGTCTAATTGTCAAGATAAAGATGCATAGAGACATTTAGAAATGGGATATAAAATACAGTACAGTATTAGACCTAAATGATGTATAATGGTGTCCTATACAAGTTAAGGTATTAATAAAGAGGTAATCTTCAGAGTATTTATATTCACTCCATGTACAGATCCATACTGCAAGAAACAAATTAGAGGACATGAGACATCCAATCTCAAAGAATATTTATAGAGATTCCAAATCGTATATCAATTTATCTTACCACAGGTGTGAATAAGTGGTAGATGCCATAATCAATAGAAAATGATGATAGAACAAGAAGGTAACGTTAGGTCTAGACAAAAAAGATAAATAAAAAAATATTGTAGTGTCCAAATACAGTACAGAACCAAATAAATAGATAACAAAGGGCCTATCACATACCCTGATGCGACAGCCTGTACATGTATGATATCCCATATAAGCCAGATTCAATTGGTTCCAAATCAAAATTGATAACTGTAAACCCAAAGAAACATCAATTGAAATTATCCATGTGCTTATAATATAGATGTATACTGATGAAGTAATAAGATACATAGTAAGCCAGTTGTACTGACCTGTCCACAGCCACTAAATAGAGTCAGCGTGTGTATAAACAAGATGAGGCCATTTTAGCCTGAGAAAGATCCCAGGTAGCTAAAAAGAAAAGTTCGGAAGCAGAACTATCGGATTCTGACAAATCTAGAAATCCCAATTACCGTTCACCATACAAAACGAGATACGGTGGACAGAGATGGAATCACAATCCACGAGGCAGGGGCAGGAACCCAAGAGGAAGAGGAAGAGGGTCATTTACACCTTCTGGACAAACTTCCTCTATCCCAGCCGCATCTCTTCATCCCTCAATGGTTGGACAATCACAATCATATACATCATCTTCTCCCTCTTTTTTGGAGCAAGGGCCACAAGGACAGGTACCCAGGAGTTAGTAGAACCAACGGACAATCAGATTATCAATCTCTCTGCACATGTTCTTACAGAACATGAACGAGCAGTTTTGAACAAAGGTCTATCATTTGTACCGACAGCTATCCCTAAAACGTTTGAATGGATAAAAGATATCCATCTCTTTGGACGAAAATTAAAGTGGAAAAAATTTTTTTAAATGCAGGACACACGTACTTGTACTACCCTTGGTATCACTCCGTCGGACCTAGAAGGCATAGTCACACTTAACTCACTGCTATTAGAAAGTGATAGGGTTCCAGGAGAAGGCCCTTTTACCAAACTAAAACCTAAAAGTACCCGGTTCCCACCAGTGGGAGATCATGACTGTATCGACAGTTTTGTCGATATAGTCTGTCGAAATATTGAACTTACTCTCTCTAACTTTCAAATACCCAGTTATAATCTATCAAGATCGGAGTCGGCCGCGCTCGAGTCACTGAAAAGCAACACCGATATAATTATCAAACCTTCTGATAAAGGAGGGAATTTGGTGATTATGAATCAGGACCAATATGTTCAAATGTGTTTACAGGTATTGAACGATAACACTACCTATCGAATTCTAGACTACAATCCCACTGTAAATTATCATAAGGAACTTAAAAACATCCTTCTGGAGGCAAAATCCGCTAAATTAATTGATGAGAACGAGTTTTCCTTTTTACTTCCTCTCCACCCACGGACTTCTACTTTTTATGGATTACCTAAGGTACATAAAGGGTTATCACCTCTTAAATGTCGCCCAATTGTCTCGGGTGTGGACAATTTGACCCAAAATATAAGCATTTACTTGGACAAAATACTTAGACCATTTGTCCTGAGTCTACCGTCATACACCAGAGACACAACTGATCTATTATTAAAATTGGAGGGCATTACCCTGGAAAAAAATCACTGGCTGTGCACGATCGACGTGGAAGCACTCTATAGTTCCATTCCTCACAAGTCAGGTTTAGAGGCAGTCGAGTTCTATCTGAAAAGCAGAAGTGTACTTTTGACACCCCATAACAATCTAATTATGACATTACTATCATTCATCTTGACACATAACTTCTTTCTGTTCAACCGTAAAACATACCACCAACTCAGGGGCACGGCAATGGGGTCCCCAGTGGCCCCCACATATGCCAACATGCTCCTGGGTTGGTGGGAGGAAACGGTTATCTTCAATGACCACTACTCAATGTACCATAATTCCATCATACTCTGGGCACGCTATATTGACGATATAGCGATTATTTGGTCTGGAACATCTGAGTCCTTTCATGACTTTATAAAAGATATCAATGTGAATAATATTGGCCTAAGGTTCACATATGAGATCAATAAAAATTCCCTAAATTTTTTAGATGTTACATTGGAACGGAGTGAAGATGGCACTATTCATACTAAAGTATACAGAAAACCCACTGCAGGCAACAATCTACTTAGGTGGGAAAGTCATCATCCAGTCCCCTTAAAAAAGGGTATACCTAAGGGGCAATACCATCGTATTCGACGAAATTGCTCTTCATATAATGCCTTTAAACTAGAGGCCAGTGACCTTAGGTCACGTTTCAGACAACGAGGATATCCCGACAGAGTTCTTAAACAAGCATACCAAAATGCTTGTACAAAGGACAGAAATAGTCTTCTCAAATCCAAAGACAAGATTCCTGATGAGACGACTGCCCCACGCATAATTGCCACCTTTGATGCAGCAGCGTCAGAAATCAGATCAATCATCAACTGTCATTGGCCAATTCTAAAAAGTGACCCCCTGGTAGGACAACTAATTGAAGATAGAGCAATAGTGACTTATAGAAGGTCTCAAAATCTACAGGACCTCCTAGTACATAGTCACCTCTCCACTCCAAAACAATCTACGTGGCTTAACCCAAAAATCAAGGGCACATTTAGATGTGGGGGATGTAAAGCCTGTGACTACATAAAAGTATCAAAAACCTTTAAATGTTATACTGACGATCATGTCTACACTAATCGCAATTATGCGAATTGTAAAACAATGGGTGTCATTTATTTAGCCTCCTGCACCTGCCCCAAGGGATACGTCGGAAAAACTAGTAGACAATTTAGACGACGCATTCTAGAGCATATAGGGGATATAAGAAATAAAAGGGATAAAACCCTATCTAATCATATGCATCTCTTCCACCCAGATTCTCCTTGTAATCTAACTTTCCAGAGTGTCAGTACGGCTCAACTTGATAGTAGGGGTGGAGATCTAGACAAAAAACTTCTTCAAATGGAGACAAAATGGATTTACCAGTTGCGGACTTTTGTCCCTTTTGGACTTAATGACGCAATTTCGTTTGCATCATACATTTAAAATCTTGGTGGATACCCTTAGAGGACATGGGACAGCTCATTTTGGTCCCCCCCCCCCTCCCTCCTCCCCCTCCTATCCCTATTTTTATTTTTATTTTTATTTTCATCATTTGTTTGCCATCTATATCATTGGGTCTCAGTGGTACTCGAACAGACAGACTATAATGTTCCATGTGTTTTTTCAGGTAGGCTCCCTTGTTCCTATTGTACTTGATCTATATTTATTTTGGAACTGGTATGCCAGGTCAATTAATTGTAACCCGATGCGATATGACATGTTTTGGTGTCATCTCTGGTGTCAATCTAGGTCAGCATCTTGACCAATTGTGGTTTCTCTTTAACTTCTATTGCTCCTCTCGTACGGTCCATGGGACCGGAAGAGATGTCGCTTTGCGTTCCAGGCACCGGCAGCTGCCAGGGTTTGCGGTCCATTGTACCAAAGCATACTTCCGGTTGCGCTTCACACTATCTGTGTGGCGCCGCGAATAGTTCCGCCTTCTGTGCGGGTCAATTCGCCGGATGTGACGTCTTCGCTGCGTTCCATACACCGGAAGCAGCATCATCAAAGACGCCCGGGAGCTCTATTTAAACGCCGGGTATGCTTCGATATCCAGCGGTGTGCTGGCGCTCACCATCTCCGGTAGCATGTATCATATCCTCATCTGACAAGGTATTTAGCAGTCAGTTTATGCATCTTGCTCATAGACTATTCACTCATCTTGTTTACAGACTGTTCATTCAGTTTCTTTTTGACCTGGCGTCATATTTTTTCTTTTTTCTTTTTAGCTACCTGGGATCTTTCTCAGGCTAAAATGGCCTCATCTTGTTTATACACACGCTGACTCTATTTAGTGGCTGTGGACAGGTCAGTACAACTGGCTTACTATGTATCTTATTACTTCATCAGTATACATCTATATTATAAGCACATGGATAATTTCAATTGATGTTTCTTTGGGTTTACAGTTATCAATTTTGATTTGGAACCAATTGAATCTGGCTTATATGGGATATCATACATGTACAGGCTGTCGCATCAGGGTATGTGATAGGCCCTTTGTTATCTATTTATTTGGTTCTGTACTGTATTTGGACACTACAATATTTTTTTATTTATCTTTTTTGTCTAGACCTAACGTTACCTTCTTGTTCTATCATCATTTTCTATTGATTATGGCATCTACCACTTATTCACACCTGTGGTAAGATAAATTGATATACGATTTGGAATCTCTATAAATATTCTTTGAGATTGGATGTCTCATGTCCTCTAATTTGTTTCTTGCAGTATGGATCTGTACATGGAGTGAATATAAATACTCTGAAGATTACCTCTTTATTAATACCTTAACTTGTATAGGACACCATTATACATCATTTAGGTCTAATACTGTACTGTATTTTATATCCCATTTCTAAATGTCTCTATGCATCTTTATCTTGACAATTAGACACTGACAACATATACCCTAGTTTGACTGTCCTTGACCACTGTGACCAACTTTCATCTTCTTCCACTTATCAGATTGTATCTGTTTTATGCCAATCGTTTAGTACTTAAGTGTTAACTCATCTATGTTTCAACGTACTAATACTTTGTCATCGCTGTATATATTTGTTGCCCTCTTGTCCCCTGATGAGCCTATGTCTCCACATTAGGCGAAACGCGTTGGTAGAAGAGGCTAACTTATCTGTATATATTGTCTCTATATTTCCCATTCCTATCCACACTTAGTTTAGGTACCCCCCCTAGATCAGGCAGGGCTCTGAGTGTAGGCACTCACCTGTACCCTCACCCCCCTCCCATTATTAGTTAACACTTTTTGATAACGATTTTATCAGTGAAATAAATTAAGATTTGATATCTAAACCTTATTGGTGATTTTTCACTTTTTGCTATATAATATTTACCTTCACCAAGGGATACCTTTATCATTCTATGGATTGAGAAAACCAATTATCTTTAATTTCTCCTGAGTTTCTTGATAATATTTCCTAGCCCTTTTAGAGGCTATTGTTCCGAGTAATCTTACTTGAGATGGCTAGCAATTTTTTACAGTCCCTGAATACGGAGGGGTGGAATGAGGAGGCTAGAGAGGTTTTTTCAGAGAAAGAACTCATTCAAATTAACAAATCCATCCCAACACTTACTACTATTTTTAAAGAATTACATACAACATATAAAGACCAACTAAAATCTTGGTGGGAGGTTAAGTCATTGGAGAACTATATTCTTCATAATATTGTCCCAAAGGGTTTGAGAATTTCCATAATTCCAGCAGTTCGATCCAGGACTCCACAATTAATGACTAAATGGGAAAAGGAAGCGACTTCTGCGTCTATTAGATTTATGCAACTCCTTCTAGACGAAGAAAAAATTAATTTAGATACAGTCACAACAAAATTACAAGACCTGATTAAGACTGCCAACACATTGAGAAGTGACCCAGACTTTACCAAAAAAGAGGGTGAGCTACAAAAGAACATAGAGAAATATAAATTTGTGCTGAAAGAACGTAAACACAAACAATTTAAAAGAGATCTCACAGAATTTAGGGACAACCGGGCATATACCTTCATTGGACAGGAGCCCAACAGAATTACCGATACTGATATTTCCTCTTCGGAAGCAGAACTATCGGATTCTGACAAATCTAGAAATCCCAATTACCGTTCACCATACAAAACGAGATACGGTGGACAGAGATGGAATCACAATCCACGAGGCAGGGGCAGGAACCCAAGAGGAAGAGGAAGAGGGTCATTTACACCTTCTGGACAAACTTCCTCTATCCCAGCCGCATCTCTTCATCCCTCAATGGTTGGACAATCACAATCATATACATCATCTTCTCCCTCTTTTTTGGAGCAAGGGCCACAAGGACAGGTACCCAGGAGTTAGTAGAACCAACGGACAATCAGATTATCAATCTCTCTGCACATGTTCTTACAGAACATGAACGAGCAGTTTTGAACAAAGGTCTATCATTTGTACCGACAGCTATCCCTAAAACGTTTGAATGGATAAAAGATATCCATCTCTTTGGACGAAAATTAAAGTGGAAAAAAATTTTTAAAATGCAGGACACACGTACTTGTACTACCCTTGGTATCACTCCGTCGGACCTAGAAGGCATAGTCACACTTAACTCACTGCTATTAGAAAGTGATAGGGTTCCAGGAGAAGGCCCTTTTACCAAACTAAAACCTAAAAGTACCCGGTTCCCACCAGTGGGAGATCATGACTGTATCGACAGTTTTGTCGATATAGTCTGTCGAAATATTGAACTTACTCTCTCTAACTTTCAAATACCCAGTTATAATCTATCAAGATCGGAGTCGGCCGCGCTCGAGTCACTGAAAAGCAACACCGATATAATTATCAAACCTTCTGATAAAGGAGGGAATTTGGTGATTATGAATCAGGACCAATATGTTCAAATGTGTTTACAGGTATTGAACGATAACACTACCTATCGAATTCTAGACTACAATCCCACTGTAAATTATCATAAGGAACTTAAAAACATCCTTCTGGAGGCAAAATCCGCTAAATTAATTGATGAGAACGAGTTTTCCTTTTTACTTCCTCTCCACCCACGGACTTCTACTTTTTATGGATTACCTAAGGTACATAAAGGGTTATCACCTCTTAAATGTCGCCCAATTGTCTCGGGTGTGGACAATTTGACCCAAAATATAAGCATTTACTTGGACAAAATACTTAGACCATTTGTCCTGAGTCTACCGTCATACACCAGAGACACAACTGATCTATTATTAAAATTGGAGGGCATTACCCTGGAAAAAAATCACTGGCTGTGCACGATCGACGTGGAAGCACTCTATAGTTCCATTCCTCACAAGTCAGGTTTAGAGGCAGTCGAGTTCTATCTGAAAAGCAGAAGTGTACTTTTGACACCCCATAACAATCTAATTATGACATTACTATCATTCATCTTGACACATAACTTCTTTCTGTTCAACCGTAAAACATACCACCAACTCAGGGGCACGGCAATGGGGTCCCCAGTGGCCCCCACATATGCCAACATGCTCCTGGGTTGGTGGGAGGAAACGGTTATCTTCAATGACCACTACTCAATGTACCATAATTCCATCATACTCTGGGCACGCTATATTGACGATATAGCGATTATTTGGTCTGGAACATCTGAGTCCTTTCATGACTTTATAAAAGATATCAATGTGAATAATATTGGCCTAAGGTTCACATATGAGATCAATAAAAATTCCCTAAATTTTTTAGATGTTACATTGGAACGGAGTGAAGATGGCACTATTCATACTAAAGTATACAGAAAACCCACTGCAGGCAACAATCTACTTAGGTGGGAAAGTCATCATCCAGTCCCCTTAAAAAAAGGGTATACCTAAGGGGCAATACCATCGTATTCGACGAAATTGCTCTTCATATAATGCCTTTAAACTAGAGGCCAGTGACCTTAGGTCACGTTTCAGACAACGAGGATATCCCGACAGAGTTCTTAAACAAGCATACCAAAATGCTTGTACAAAGGACAGAAATAGTCTTCTCAAATCCAAAGACAAGATTCCTGATGAGACGACTGCCCCACGCATAATTGCCACCTTTGATGCAGCAGCGTCAGAAATCAGATCAATCATCAACTGTCATTGGCCAATTCTAAAAAGTGACCCCCTGGTAGGACAACTAATTGAAGATAGAGCAATAGTGACTTATAGAAGGTCTCAAAATCTACAGGACCTCCTAGTACATAGTCACCTCTCCACTCCAAAACAATCTACGTGGCTTAACCCAAAAATCAAGGGCACATTTAGATGTGGGGGATGTAAAGCCTGTGACTACATAAAAGTATCAAAAACCTTTAAATGTTATACTGACGATCATGTCTACACTAATCGCAATTATGCGAATTGTAAAACAATGGGTGTCATTTATTTAGCCTCCTGCACCTGCCCCAAGGGATACGTCGGAAAAACTAGTAGACAATTTAGACGACGCATTCTAGAGCATATAGGGGATATAAGAAATAAAAGGGATAAAACCCTATCTAATCATATGCATCTCTTCCACCCAGATTCTCCTTGTAATCTAACTTTCCAGAGTGTCAGTACGGCTCAACTTGATAGTAGGGGTGGAGATCTAGACAAAAAACTTCTTCAAATGGAGACAAAATGGATTTACCAGTTGCGGACTTTTGTCCCTTTTGGACTTAATGACGCAATTTCGTTTGCATCATACATTTAAAATCTTGGTGGATACCCTTAGAGGACATGGGACAGCTCATTTTGGTCCCCCCCCCCCTCCCTCCTCCCCCTCCTATCCCTATTTTTATTTTTATTTTTATTTTCATCATTTGTTTGCCATCTATATCATTGGGTCTCAGTGGTACTCGAACAGACAGACTATAATGTTCCATGTGTTTTTTCAGGTAGGCTCCCTTGTTCCTATTGTACTTGATCTATATTTATTTTGGAACTGGTATGCCAGGTCAATTAATTGTAACCCGATGCGATATGACATGTTTTGGTGTCATCTCTGGTGTCAATCTAGGTCAGCATCTTGACCAATTGTGGTTTCTCTTTAACTTCTATTGCTCCTCTCGTACGGTCCATGGGACCGGAAGAGATGTCGCTTTGCGTTCCAGGCACCGGCAGCTGCCAGGGTTTGCGGTCCATTGTACCAAAGCATACTTCCGGTTGCGCTTCACACTATCTGTGTGGCGCCGCGAATAGTTCCGCCTTCTGTGCGGGTCAATTCGCCGGATGTGACGTCTTCGCTGCGTTCCATACACCGGAAGCAGCATCATCAAAGACGCCCGGGAGCTCTATTTAAACGCCGGGTATGCTTCGATATCCAGCGGCGTGCTGGCGCTCACCATCTCCGGTAGCATGTATCATATCCTCATCTGACAAGGTATTTAGCAGTCAGTTTATGCATCTTGCTCATAGACTATTCACTCATCTTGTTTACAGACTGTTCATTCAGTTTCTTTTTGACCTGGCGTCATATTTTTTCTTTTTTCTTTTTAGCTACCTGGGATCTTTCTCAGGCTAAAATGGCCTCATCTTGTTTATACACACGCTGACTCTATTTAGTGGCTGTGGACAGGTCAGTACAACTGGCTTACTATGTATCTTATTACTTCATCAGTATACATCTATATTATAAGCACATGGATAATTTCAATTGATGTTTCTTTGGGTTTACAGTTATCAATTTTGATTTGGAACCAATTGAATCTGGCTTATATGGGATATCATACATGTACAGGCTGTCGCATCAGGGTATGTGATAGGCCCTTTGTTATCTATTTATTTGGTTCTGTACTGTATTTGGACACTACAATATTTTTTTATTTATCTTTTTTGTCTAGACCTAACGTTACCTTCTTGTTCTATCATCATTTTCTATTGATTATGGCATCTACCACTTATTCACACCTGTGGTAAGATAAATTGATATACGATTTGGAATCTCTATAAATATTCTTTGAGATTGGATGTCTCATGTCCTCTAATTTGTTTCTTGCAGTATGGATCTGTACATGGAGTGAATATAAATACTCTGAAGATTACCTCTTTATTAATACCTTAACTTGTATAGGACACCATTATACATCATTTAGGTCTAATACTGTACTGTATTTTATATCCCATTTCTAAATGTCTCTATGCATCTTTATCTTGACAATTAGACACTGACAACATATACCCTAGTTTGACTGTCCTTGACCACTGTGACCAACTTTCATCTTCTTCCACTTATCAGATTGTATCTGTTTTATGCCAATCGTTTAGTACTTAAGTGTTAACTCATCTATGTTTCAACGTACTAATACTTTGTCATCGCTGTATATATTTGTTGCCCTCTTGTCCCCTGATGAGCCTATGTCTCCACATTAGGCGAAACGCGTTGGTAGAAGAGGCTAACTTATCTGTATATATTGTCTCTATATTTCCCATTCCTATCCACACTTAGTTTAGGTACCCCCCCTAGATCAGGCAGGGCTCTGAGTGTAGGCACTCACCTGTACCCTCACCCCCCTCCCATTATTAGTTAACACTTTTTGATAACGATTTTATCAGTGAAATAAATTAAGATTTGATATCTAAACCTTATTGGTGATTTTTCACTTTTTGCTATATAATATTTACCTTCACCAAGGGATACCTTTATCATTCTATGGATTGAGAAAACCAATTATCTTTAATTTCTCCTGAGTTTCTTGATAATATTTCCTAGCCCTTTTAGAGGCTATTGTTCCGAGTAATCTTACTTGAGATGGCTAGCAATTTTTTACAGTCCCTGAATACGGAGGGGTGGAATGAGGAGGCTAGAGAGGTTTTTTCAGAGAAAGAACTCATTCAAATTAACAAATCCATCCCAACACTTACTACTATTTTTAAAGAATTACATACAACATATAAAGACCAACTAAAATCTTGGTGGGAGGTTAAGTCATTGGAGAACTATATTCTTCATAATATTGTCCCAAAGGGTTTGAGAATTTCCATAATTCCAGCAGTTCGATCCAGGACTCCACAATTAATGACTAAATGGGAAAAGGAAGCGACTTCTGCGTCTATTAGATTTATGCAACTCCTTCTAGACGAAGAAAAAATTAATTTAGATACAGTCACAACAAAATTACAAGACCTGATTAAGACTGCCAACACATTGAGAAGTGACCCAGACTTTACCAAAAAAGAGGGTGAGCTACAAAACAACATAGAGAAATATAAATTTGTGCTGAAAGAACGTAAACACAAACAATTTAAAAGAGATCTCACAGAATTTAGGGACAACCGGGCATATACCTTCATTGGACAGGAGCCCAACAGAATTACCGATACTGATATTTCCTCTTCGGAAGCAGAACTATCGGATTCTGACAAATCTAGAAATCCCAATTACCGTTCACCATACAAAACGAGATACGGTGGACAGAGATGGAATCACAATCCACGAGGCAGGGGCAGGAACCCAAGAGGAAGAGGAAGAGGGTCATTTACACCTTCTGGACAAACTTCCTCTATCCCAGCCGCATCTCTTCATCCCTCAATGGTTGGACAATCACAATCATATACATCATCTTCTCCCTCTTTTTTGGAGCAAGGGCCACAAGGACAGGTACCCAGGAGTTAGTAGAACCAACGGACAATCAGATTATCAATCTCTCTGCACATGTTCTTACAGAACATGAACGAGCAGTTTTGAACAAAGGTCTATCATTTGTACCGACAGCTATCCCTAAAACGTTTGAATGGATAAAAGATATCCATCTCTTTGGACGAAAATTAAAGTGGAAAAAATTTTTTAAAATGCAGGACACACGTACTTGTACTACCCTTGGTATCACTCCGTCGGACCTAGAAGGCATAGTCACACTTAACTCACTGCTATTAGAAAGTGATAGGGTTCCAGGAGAAGGCCCTTTTACCAAACTAAAACCTAAAAGTACCCGGTTCCCACCAGTGGGAGATCATGACTGTATCGACAGTTTTGTCGATATAGTCTGTCGAAATATTGAACTTACTCTCTCTAACTTTCAAATACCCAGTTATAATCTATCAAGATCGGAGTCGGCCGCGCTCGAGTCACTGAAAAGCAACACCGATATAATTATCAAACCTTCTGATAAAGGAGGGAATTTGGTGATTATGAATCAGGACCAATATGTTCAAATGTGTTTACAGGTATTGAACGATAACACTACCTATCGAATTCTAGACTACAATCCCACTGTAAATTATCATAAGGAACTTAAAAACATCCTTCTGGAGGCAAAATCCGCTAAATTAATTGATGAGAACGAGTTTTCCTTTTTACTTCCTCTCCACCCACGGACTTCTACTTTTTATGGATTACCTAAGGTACATAAAGGGTTATCACCTCTTAAATGTCGCCCAATTGTCTCGGGTGTGGACAATTTGACCCAAAATATAAGCATTTACTTGGACAAAATACTTAGACCATTTGTCCTGAGTCTACCGTCATACACCAGAGACACAACTGATCTATTATTAAAATTGGAGGGCATTACCCTGGAAAAAAATCACTGGCTGTGCACGATCGACGTGGAAGCACTCTATAGTTCCATTCCTCACAAGTCAGGTTTAGAGGCAGTCGAGTTCTATCTGAAAAGCAGAAGTGTACTTTTGACACCCCATAACAATCTAATTATGACATTACTATCATTCATCTTGACACATAACTTCTTTCTGTTCAACCGTAAAACATACCACCAACTCAGGGGCACGGCAATGGGGTCCCCAGTGGCCCCCACATATGCCAACATGCTCCTGGGTTGGTGGGAGGAAACGGTTATCTTCAATGACCACTACTCAATGTACCATAATTCCATCATACTCTGGGCACGCTATATTGACGATATAGCGATTATTTGGTCTGGAACATCTGAGTCCTTTCATGACTTTATAAAAGATATCAATGTGAATAATATTGGCCTAAGGTTCACATATGAGATCAATAAAAATTCCCTAAATTTTTTAGATGTTACATTGGAACGGAGTGAAGATGGCACTATTCATACTAAAGTATACAGAAAACCCACTGCAGGCAACAATCTACTTAGGTGGGAAAGTCATCATCCAGTCCCCTTAAAAAAAGGGTATACCTAAGGGGCAATACCATCGTATTCGACGAAATTGCTCTTCATATAATGCCTTTAAACTAGAGGCCAGTGACCTTAGGTCACGTTTCAGACAACGAGGATATCCCGACAGAGTTCTTAAACAAGCATACCAAAATGCTTGTACAAAGGACAGAAATAGTCTTCTCAAATCCAAAGACAAGATTCCTGATGAGACGACTGCCCCACGCATAATTGCCACCTTTGATGCAGCAGCGTCAGAAATCAGATCAATCATCAACTGTCATTGGCCAATTCTAAAAAGTGACCCCCTGGTAGGACAACTAATTGAAGATAGAGCAATAGTGACTTATAGAAGGTCTCAAAATCTACAGGACCTCCTAGTACATAGTCACCTCTCCACTCCAAAACAATCTACGTGGCTTAACCCAAAAATCAAGGGCACATTTAGATGTGGGGGATGTAAAGCCTGTGACTACATAAAAGTATCAAAAACCTTTAAATGTTATACTGACGATCATGTCTACACTAATCGCAATTATGCGAATTGTAAAACAATGGGTGTCATTTATTTAGCCTCCTGCACCTGCCCCAAGGGATACGTCGGAAAAACTAGTAGACAATTTAGACGACGCATTCTAGAGCATATAGGGGATATAAGAAATAAAAGGGATAAAACCCTATCTAATCATATGCATCTCTTCCACCCAGATTCTCCTTGTAATCTAACTTTCCAGAGTGTCAGTACGGCTCAACTTGATAGTAGGGGTGGAGATCTAGACAAAAAACTTCTTCAAATGGAGACAAAATGGATTTACCAGTTGCGGACTTTTGTCCCTTTTGGACTTAATGACGCAATTTCGTTTGCATCATACATTTAAAATCTTGGTGGATACCCTTAGAGGACATGGGACAGCTCATTTTGGTCCCCCCCCCCTCCCTCCTCCCCCTCCTATCCCTATTTTTATTTTTATTTTTATTTTCATCATTTGTTTGCCATCTATATCATTGGGTCTCAGTGGTACTCGAACAGACAGACTATAATGTTCCATGTGTTTTTTCAGGTAGGCTCCCTTGTTCCTATTGTACTTGATCTATATTTATTTTGGAACTGGTATGCCAGGTCAATTAATTGTAACCCGATGCGATATGACATGTTTTGGTGTCATCTCTGGTGTCAATCTAGGTCAGCATCTTGACCAATTGTGGTTTCTCTTTAACTTCTATTGCTCCTCTCGTACGGTCCATGGGACCGGAAGAGATGTCGCTTTGCGTTCCAGGCACCGGCAGCTGCCAGGGTTTGCGGTCCATTGTACCAAAGCATACTTCCGGTTGCGCTTCACACTATCTGTGTGGCGCCGCGAATAGTTCCGCCTTCTGTGCGGGTCAATTCGCCGGATGTGACGTCTTCGCTGCGTTCCATACACCGGAAGCAGCATCATCAAAGACGCCCGGGAGCTCTATTTAAACGCCGGGTATGCTTCGATATCCAGCGGCGTGCTGGCGCTCACCATCTCCGGTAGCATGTATCATATCCTCATCTGACAAGGTATTTAGCAGTCAGTTTATGCATCTTGCTCATAGACTATTCACTCATCTTGTTTACAGACTGTTCATTCAGTTTCTTTTTGACCTGGCGTCATATTTTTTCTTTTTTCTTTTTAGCTACCTGGGATCTTTCTCAGGCTAAAATGGCCTCATCTTGTTTATACACACGCTGACTCTATTTAGTGGCTGTGGACAGGTCAGTACAACTGGCTTACTATGTATCTTATTACTTCATCAGTATACATCTATATTATAAGCACATGGATAATTTCAATTGATGTTTCTTTGGGTTTACAGTTATCAATTTTGATTTGGAACCAATTGAATCTGGCTTATATGGGATATCATACATGTACAGGCTGTCGCATCAGGGTATGTGATAGGCCCTTTGTTATCTATTTATTTGGTTCTGTACTGTATTTGGACACTACAATATTTTTTTATTTATCTTTTTTGTCTAGACCTAACGTTACCTTCTTGTTCTATCATCATTTTCTATTGATTATGGCATCTACCACTTATTCACACCTGTGGTAAGATAAATTGATATACGATTTGGAATCTCTATAAATATTCTTTGAGATTGGATGTCTCATGTCCTCTAATTTGTTTCTTGCAGTATGGATCTGTACATGGAGTGAATATAAATACTCTGAAGATTACCTCTTTATTAATACCTTAACTTGTATAGGACACCATTATACATCATTTAGGTCTAATACTGTACTGTATTTTATATCCCATTTCTAAATGTCTCTATGCATCTTTATCTTGACAATTAGACACTGACAACATATACCCTAGTTTGACTGTCCTTGACCACTGTGACCAACTTTCATCTTCTTCCACTTATCAGATTGTATCTGTTTTATGCCAATCGTTTAGTACTTAAGTGTTAACTCATCTATGTTTCAACGTACTAATACTTTGTCATCGCTGTATATATTTGTTGCCCTCTTGTCCCCTGATGAGCCTATGTCTCCACATTAGGCGAAACGCGTTGGTAGAAGAGGCTAACTTATCTGTATATATTGTCTCTATATTTCCCATTCCTATCCACACTTAGTTTAGGTACCCCCCCTAGATCAGGCAGGGCTCTGAGTGTAGGCACTCACCTGTACCCTCACCCCCCTCCCATTATTAGTTAACACTTTTTGATAACGATTTTATCAGTGAAATAAATTAAGATTTGATATCTAAACCTTATTGGTGATTTTTCACTTTTTGCTATATAATATTTACCTTCACCAAGGGATACCTTTATCATTCTATGGATTGAGAAAACCAATTATCTTTAATTTCTCCTGAGTTTCTTGATAATATTTCCTAGCCCTTTTAGAGGCTATTGTTCCGAGTAATCTTACTTGAGATGGCTAGCAATTTTTTACAGTCCCTGAATACGGAGGGGTGGAATGAGGAGGCTAGAGAGGTTTTTTCAGAGAAAGAACTCATTCAAATTAACAAATCCATCCCAACACTTACTACTATTTTTAAAGAATTACATACAACATATAAAGACCAACTAAAATCTTGGTGGGAGGTTAAGTCATTGGAGAACTATATTCTTCATAATATTGTCCCAAAGGGTTTGAGAATTTCCATAATTCCAGCAGTTCGATCCAGGACTCCACAATTAATGACTAAATGGGAAAAGGAAGCGACTTCTGCGTCTATTAGATTTATGCAACTCCTTCTAGACGAAGAAAAAATTAATTTAGATACAGTCACAACAAAATTACAAGACCTGATTAAGACTGCCAACACATTGAGAAGTGACCCAGACTTTACCAAAAAAGAGGGTGAGCTACAAAACAACATAGAGAAATATAAATTTGTGCTGAAAGAACGTAAACACAAACAATTTAAAAGAGATCTCACAGAATTTAGGGACAACCGGGCATATACCTTCATTGGACAGGAGCCCAACAGAATTACCGATACTGATATTTCCTCTTCGGAAGCAGAACTATCGGATTCTGACAAATCTAGAAATCCCAATTACCGTTCACCATACAAAACGAGATACGGTGGACAGAGATGGAATCACAATCCACGAGGCAGGGGCAGGAACCCAAGAGGAAGAGGAAGAGGGTCATTTACACCTTCTGGACAAACTTCCTCTATCCCAGCCGCATCTCTTCATCCCTCAATGGTTGGACAATCACAATCATATACATCATCTTCTCCCTCTTTTTTGGAGCAAGGGCCACAAGGACAGGTACCCAGGAGTTAGTAGAACCAACGGACAATCAGATTATCAATCTCTCTGCACATGTTCTTACAGAACATGAACGAGCAGTTTTGAACAAAGGTCTATCATTTGTACCGACAGCTATCCCTAAAACGTTTGAATGGATAAAAGATATCCATCTCTTTGGACGAAAATTAAAGTGGAAAAATTTTTTTAAAATGCAGGACACACGTACTTGTACTACCCTTGGTATCACTCCGTCGGACCTAGAAGGCATAGTCACACTTAACTCACTGCTATTAGAAAGTGATAGGGTTCCAGGAGAAGGCCCTTTTACCAAACTAAAACCTAAAAGTACCCGGTTCCCACCAGTGGGAGATCATGACTGTATCGACAGTTTTGTCGATATAGTCTGTCGAAATATTGAACTTACTCTCTCTAACTTTCAAATACCCAGTTATAATCTATCAAGATCGGAGTCGGCCGCGCTCGAGTCACTGAAAAGCAACACCGATATAATTATCAAACCTTCTGATAAAGGAGGGAATTTGGTGATTATGAATCAGGACCAATATGTTCAAATGTGTTTACAGGTATTGAACGATAACACTACCTATCGAATTCTAGACTACAATCCCACTGTAAATTATCATAAGGAACTTAAAAACATCCTTCTGGAGGCAAAATCCGCTAAATTAATTGATGAGAACGAGTTTTCCTTTTTACTTCCTCTCCACCCACGGACTTCTACTTTTTATGGATTACCTAAGGTACATAAAGGGTTATCACCTCTTAAATGTCGCCCAATTGTCTCGGGTGTGGACAATTTGACCCAAAATATAAGCATTTACTTGGACAAAATACTTAGACCATTTGTCCTGAGTCTACCGTCATACACCAGAGACACAACTGATCTATTATTAAAATTGGAGGGCATTACCCTGGAAAAAATCACTGGCTGTGCACGATCGACGTGGAAGCACTCTATAGTTCCATTCCTCACAAGTCAGGTTTAGAGGCAGTCGAGTTCTATCTGAAAAGCAGAAGTGTACTTTTGACACCCCATAACAATCTAATTATGACATTACTATCATTCATCTTGACACATAACTTCTTTCTGTTCAACCGTAAAACATACCACCAACTCAGGGGCACGGCAATGGGGTCCCCAGTGGCCCCCACATATGCCAACATGCTCCTGGGTTGGTGGGAGGAAACGGTTATCTTCAATGACCACTACTCAATGTACCATAATTCCATCATACTCTGGGCACGCTATATTGACGATATAGCGATTATTTGGTCTGGAACATCTGAGTCCTTTCATGACTTTATAAAAGATATCAATGTGAATAATATTGGCCTAAGGTTCACATATGAGATCAATAAAAATTCCCTAAATTTTTTAGATGTTACATTGGAACGGAGTGAAGATGGCACTATTCATACTAAAGTATACAGAAAACCCACTGCAGGCAACAATCTACTTAGGTGGGAAAGTCATCATCCAGTCCCCTTAAAAAAGGGTATACCTAAGGGGCAATACCATCGTATTCGACGAAATTGCTCTTCATATAATGCCTTTAAACTAGAGGCCAGTGACCTTAGGTCACGTTTCAGACAACGAGGATATCCCGACAGAGTTCTTAAACAAGCATACCAAAATGCTTGTACAAAGGACAGAAATAGTCTTCTCAAATCCAAAGACAAGATTCCTGATGAGACGACTGCCCCACGCATAATTGCCACCTTTGATGCAGCAGCGTCAGAAATCAGATCAATCATCAACTGTCATTGGCCAATTCTAAAAAGTGACCCCCTGGTAGGACAACTAATTGAAGATAGAGCAATAGTGACTTATAGAAGGTCTCAAAATCTACAGGACCTCCTAGTACATAGTCACCTCTCCACTCCAAAACAATCTACGTGGCTTAACCCAAAAATCAAGGGCACATTTAGATGTGGGGGATGTAAAGCCTGTGACTACATAAAAGTATCAAAAACCTTTAAATGTTATACTGACGATCATGTCTACACTAATCGCAATTATGCGAATTGTAAAACAATGGGTGTCATTTATTTAGCCTCCTGCACCTGCCCCAAGGGATACGTCGGAAAAACTAGTAGACAATTTAGACGACGCATTCTAGAGCATATAGGGGATATAAGAAATAAAAGGGATAAAACCCTATCTAATCATATGCATCTCTTCCACCCAGATTCTCCTTGTAATCTAACTTTCCAGAGTGTCAGTACGGCTCAACTTGATAGTAGGGGTGGAGATCTAGACAAAAAACTTCTTCAAATGGAGACAAAATGGATTTACCAGTTGCGGACTTTTGTCCCTTTTGGACTTAATGACGCAATTTCGTTTGCATCATACATTTAAAATCTTGGTGGATACCCTTAGAGGACATGGGACAGCTCATTTTGGTCCCCCCCCCCCTCCCTCCTCCCCCTCCTATCCCTATTTTTATTTTTATTTTTATTTTCATCATTTGTTTGCCATCTATATCATTGGGTCTCAGTGGTACTCGAACAGACAGACTATAATGTTCCATGTGTTTTTTCAGGTAGGCTCCCTTGTTCCTATTGTACTTGATCTATATTTATTTTGGAACTGGTATGCCAGGTCAATTAATTGTAACCCGATGCGATATGACATGTTTTGGTGTCATCTCTGGTGTCAATCTAGGTCAGCATCTTGACCAATTGTGGTTTCTCTTTAACTTCTATTGCTCCTCTCGTACGGTCCATGGGACCGGAAGAGATGTCGCTTTGCGTTCCAGGCACCGGCAGCTGCCAGGGTTTGCGGTCCATTGTACCAAAGCATACTATCTGTGTGGCGCCGCGAATAGTTCCGCCTTCTGTGCGGGTCAATTCGCCGGATGTGACGTCTTCGCTGCGTTCCATACACCGGAAGCAGCATCATCAAAGACGCCCGGGAGCTCTATTTAAACGCCGGGTATGCTTCGATATCCAGCGGCGTGCTGGCGCTCACCATCTCCGGTAGCATGTATCATATCCTCATCTGACAAGGTATTTAGCAGTCAGTTTATGCATCTTGCTCATAGACTATTCACTCATCTTGTTTACCGACTGTTCATTCAGTTTCTTTTTGACCTGGCGTCATATTTTTTCTTTTTTCTTTTTAGCTACCTGGGATCTTTCTCAGGCTAAAATGGCCTCATCTTGTTTATACACACGCTGACTCTATTTAGTGGCTGTGGACAGGTCAGTACAACTGGCTTACTATGTATCTTATTACTTCATCAGTATACATCTATATTATAAGCACATGGATAATTTCAATTGATGTTTCTTTGGGTTTACAGTTATCAATTTTGATTTGGAACCAATTGAATCTGGCTTATATGGGATATCATACATGTACAGGCTGTCGCATCAGGGTATGTGATAGGCCCTTTGTTATCTATTTATTTGGTTCTGTACTGTATTTGGACACTACAATATTTTTTTATTTATCTTTTTTGTCTAGACCTAACGTTACCTTCTTGTTCTATCATCATTTTCTATTGATTATGGCATCTACCACTTATTCACACCTGTGGTAAGATAAATTGATATACGATTTGGAATCTCTATAAATATTCTTTGAGATTGGATGTCTCATGTCCTCTAATTTGTTTCTTGCAGTATGGATCTGTACATGGAGTGAATATAAATACTCTGAAGATTACCTCTTTATTAATACCTTAACTTGTATAGGACACCATTATACATCATTTAGGTCTAATACTGTACTGTATTTTATATCCCATTTCTAAATGTCTCTATGCATCTTTATCTTGACAATTAGACACTGACAACATATACCCTAGTTTGACTGTCCTTGACCACTGTGACCAACTTTCATCTTCTTCCACTTATCAGATTGTATCTGTTTTATGCCAATCGTTTAGTACTTAAGTGTTAACTCATCTATGTTTCAACGTACTAATACTTTGTCATCGCTGTATATATTTGTTGCCCTCTTGTCCCCTGATGAGCCTATGTCTCCACATTAGGCGAAACGCGTTGGTAGAAGAGGCTAACTTATCTGTATATATTGTCTCTATATTTCCCATTCCTATCCACACTTAGTTTAGGTACCCCCCCTAGATCAGGCAGGGCTCTGAGTGTAGGCACTCACCTGTACCCTCACCCCCCTCCCATTATTAGTTAACACTTTTTGATAACGATTTTATCAGTGAAATAAATTAAGATTTGATATCTAAACCTTATTGGTGATTTTTCACTTTTTGCTATATAATATTTACCTTCACCAAGGGATACCTTTATCATTCTATGGATTGAGAAAACCAATTATCTTTAATTTCTCCTGAGTTTCTTGATAATATTTCCTAGCCCTTTTAGAGGCTATTGTTCCGAGTAATCTTACTTGAGATGGCTAGCAATTTTTTACAGTCCCTGAATACGGAGGGGTGGAATGAGGAGGCTAGAGAGGTTTTTTCAGAGAAAGAACTCATTCAAATTAACAAATCCATCCCAACACTTACTACTATTTTTAAAGAATTACATACAACATATAAAGACCAACTAAAATCTTGGTGGGAGGTTAAGTCATTGGAGAACTATATTCTTCATAATATTGTCCCAAAGGGTTTGAGAATTTCCATAATTCCAGCAGTTCGATCCAGGACTCCACAATTAATGACTAAATGGGAAAAGGAAGCGACTTCTGCGTCTATTAGATTTATGCAACTCCTTCTAGACGAAGAAAAAATTAATTTAGATACAGTCACAACAAAATTACAAGACCTGATTAAGACTGCCAACACATTGAGAAGTGACCCAGACTTTACCAAAAAAGAGGGTGAGCTACAAAACAACATAGAGAAATATAAATTTGTGCTGAAAGAACGTAAACACAAACAATTTAAAAGAGATCTCACAGAATTTAGGGACAACCGGGCATATACCTTCATTGGACAGGAGCCCAACAGAATTACCGATACTGATATTTCCTCTTCGGAAGCAGAACTATCGGATTCTGACAAATCTAGAAATCCCAATTACCGTTCACCATACAAAACGAGATACGGTGGACAGAGATGGAATCACAATCCACGAGGCAGGGGCAGGAACCCAAGAGGAAGAGGAAGAGGGTCATTTACACCTTCTGGACAAACTTCCTCTATCCCAGCCGCATCTCTTCATCCCTCAATGGTTGGACAATCACAATCATATACATCATCTTCTCCCTCCTTTTTGGAGCAAGGGCCACAAGGACAGGTACCCAGGAGTTAGTAGAACCAACGGACAATCAGATTATCAATCTCTCTGCACATGTTCTTACAGAACATGAACGAGCAGTTTTGAACAAAGGTCTATCATTTGTACCGACAGCTATCCCTAAAACGTTTGAATGGATAAAAGATATCCATCTCTTTGGACGAAAATTAAAGTGGAAAAAATTTTTTAAAATGCAGGACACACGTACTTGTACTACCCTTGGTATCACTCCGTCGGACCTAGAAGGCATAGTCACACTTAACTCACTGCTATTAGAAAGTGATAGGGTTCCAGGAGAAGGCCCTTTTACCAAACTAAAACCTAAAAGTACCCGGTTCCCACCAGTGGGAGATCATGACTGTATCGACAGTTTTGTCGATATAGTCTGTCGAAATATTGAACTTACTCTCTCTAACTTTCAAATACCCAGTTATAATCTATCAAGATCGGAGTCGGCCGCGCTCGAGTCACTGAAAAGCAACACCGATATAATTATCAAACCTTCTGATAAAGGAGGGAATTTGGTGATTATGAATCAGGACCAATATGTTCAAATGTGTTTACAGGTATTGAACGATAACACTACCTATCGAATTCTAGACTACAATCCCACTGTAAATTATCATAAGGAACTTAAAAACATCCTTCTGGAGGCAAAATCCGCTAAATTAATTGATGAGAACGAGTTTTCCTTTTTACTTCCTCTCCACCCACGGACTTCTACTTTTTATGGGTTACCTAAGGTACATAAAGGGTTATCACCTCTTAAATGTCGCCCAATTGTCTCGGGTGTGGACAATTTGACCCAAAATATAAGCATTTACTTGGACAAAATACTTAGACCATTTGTCCTGAGTCTACCGTCATACACCAGAGACACAACTGATCTATTATTAAAATTGGAGGGCATTACCCTGGAAAAAAATCACTGGCTGTGCACGATCGACGTGGAAGCACTCTATAGTTCCATTCCTCACAAGTCAGGTTTAGAGGCAGTCGAGTTCTATCTGAAAAGCAGAAGTGTACTTTTGACACCCCATAACAATCTAATTATGACATTACTATCATTCATCTTGACACATAACTTCTTTCTGTTCAACCGTAAAACATACCACCAACTCAGGGGCACGGCAATGGGGTCCCCAGTGGCCCCCACATATGCCAACATGCTCCTGGGTTGGTGGGAGGAAACGGTTATCTTCAATGACCACTACTCAATGTACCATAATTCCATCATACTCTGGGCACGCTATATTGACGATATAGCGATTATTTGGTCTGGAACATCTGAGTCCTTTCATGACTTTATAAAAGATATCAATGTGAATAATATTGGCCTAAGGTTCACATATGAGATCAATAAAAATTCCCTAAATTTTTTAGATGTTACATTGGAACGGAGTGAAGATGGCACTATTCATACTAAAGTATACAGAAAACCCACTGCAGGCAACAATCTACTTAGGTGGGAAAGTCATCATCCAGTCCCCTTAAAAAAGGGTATACCTAAGGGGCAATACCATCGTATTCGACGAAATTGCTCTTCATATAATGCCTTTAAACTAGAGGCCAGTGACCTTAGGTCACGTTTCAGACAACGAGGATATCCCGACAGAGTTCTTAAACAAGCATACCAAAATGCTTGTACAAAGGACAGAAATAGTCTTCTCAAATCCAAAGACAAGATTCCTGATGAGACGACTGCCCCACGCATAATTGCCACCTTTGATGCAGCAGCGTCAGAAATCAGATCAATCATCAACTGTCATTGGCCAATTCTAAAAAGTGACCCCCTGGTAGGACAACTAATTGAAGATAGAGCAATAGTGACTTATAGAAGGTCTCAAAATCTACAGGACCTCCTAGTACATAGTCACCTCTCCACTCCAAAACAATCTACGTGGCTTAACCCAAAAATCAAGGGCACATTTAGATGTGGGGGATGTAAAGCCTGTGACTACATAAAAGTATCAAAAACCTTTAAATGTTATACTGACGATCATGTCTACACTAATCGCAATTATGCGAATTGTAAAACAATGGGTGTCATTTATTTAGCCTCCTGCACCTGCCCCAAGGGATACGTCGGAAAAACTAGTAGACAATTTAGACGACGCATTCTAGAGCATATAGGGGATATAAGAAATAAAAGGGATAAAACCCTATCTAATCATATGCATCTCTTCCACCCAGATTCTCCTTGTAATCTAACTTTCCAGAGTGTCAGTACGGCTCAACTTGATAGTAGGGGTGGAGATCTAGACAAAAAACTTCTTCAAATGGAGACAAAATGGATTTACCAGTTGCGGACTTTTGTCCCTTTTGGACTTAATGACGCAATTTCGTTTGCATCATACATTTAAAATCTTGGTGGATACCCTTAGAGGACATGGGACAGCTCATTTTGGTCCCCCCCCCCCTCCCTCCTCCCCCTCCTATCCCTATTTTTATTTTTATTTTTATTTTCATCATTTGTTTGCCATCTATATCATTGGGTCTCAGTGGTACTCGAACAGACAGACTATAATGTTCCATGTGTTTTTTCAGGTAGGCTCCCTTGTTCCTATTGTACTTGATCTATATTTATTTTGGAACTGGTATGCCAGGTCAATTAATTGTAACCCGATGCGATATGACATGTTTTGGTGTCATCTCTGGTGTCAATCTAGGTCAGCATCTTGACCAATTGTGGTTTCTCTTTAACTTCTATTGCTCCTCTCGTACGGTCCATGGGACCGGAAGAGATGTCGCTTTGCGTTCCAGGCACCGGCAGCTGCCAGGGTTTGCGGTCCATTGTACCAAAGCATACTTCCGGTTGCGCTTCACACTATCTGTGTGGCGCCGCGAATAGTTCCGCCTTCTGTGCGGGTCAATTCGCCGGATGTGACGTCTTCGCTGCGTTCCATACACCGGAAGCAGCATCATCAAAGACGCCCGGGAGCTCTATTTAAACGCCGGGTATGCTTCGATATCCAGCGGCGTGCTGGCGCTCACCATCTCCGGTAGCATGTATCATATCCTCATCTGACAAGGTATTTAGCAGTCAGTTTATGCATCTTGCTCATAGACTATTCACTCATCTTGTTTACAGACTGTTCATTCAGTTTCTTTTTGACCTGGCGTCATATTTTTTCTTTTTTCTTTTTAGCTACCTGGGATCTTTCTCAGGCTAAAATGGCCTCATCTTGTTTATACACACGCTGACTCTATTTAGTGGCTGTGGACAGGTCAGTACAACTGGCTTACTATGTATCTTATTACTTCATCAGTATACATCTATATTATAAGCACATGGATAATTTCAATTGATGTTTCTTTGGGTTTACAGTTATCAATTTTGATTTGGAACCAATTGAATCTGGCTTATATGGGATATCATACATGTACAGGCTGTCGCATCAGGGTATGTGATAGGCCCTTTGTTATCTATTTATTTGGTTCTGTACTGTATTTGGACACTACAATATTTTTTTATTTATCTTTTTTGTCTAGACCTAACGTTACCTTCTTGTTCTATCATCATTTTCTATTAATTATGGCATCTACCACTTATTCACACCTGTGGTAAGATAAATTGATATACGATTTGGAATCTCTATAAATATTCTTTGAGATTGGATGTCTCATGTCCTCTAATTTGTTTCTTGCAGTATGGATCTGTACATGGAGTGAATATAAATACTCTGAAGATTACCTCTTTATTAATACCTTAACTTGTATAGGACACCATTATACATCATTTAGGTCTAATACTGTACTGTATTTTATATCCCATTTCTAAATGTCTCTATGCATCTTTATCTTGACAATTAGACACTGACAACATATACCCTAGTTTGACTGTCCTTGACCACTGTGACCAACTTTCATCTTCTTCCACTTATCAGATTGTATCTGTTTTATGCCAATCGTTTAGTACTTAAGTGTTAACTCATCTATGTTTCAACGTACTAATACTTTGTCATCGCTGTATATATTTGTTGCCCTCTTGTCCCCTGATGAGCCTATGTCTCCACATTAGGCGAAACGCGTTGGTAGAAGAGGCTAACTTATCTGTATATATTGTCTCTATATTTCCCATTCCTATCCACACTTAGTTTAGGTACCCCCCCTGGATCAGGCAGGGCTCTGAGTGTAGGCACTCACCTGTACCCTCACCCCCCTCCCATTATTAGTTAACACTTTTTGATAACGATTTTATCAGTGAAATAAATTAAGATTTGATATCTAAACCTTATTGGTGATTTTTCACTTTTTGCTATATAATATTTACCTTCACCAAGGGATACCTTTATCATTCTATGGATTGAGAAAACCAATTATCTTTAATTTCTCCTGAGTTTCTTGACACATATTTGGCCTGCAACTTTCTGTGCGACAAATTCAGACAGGAAAAATCAGTATAAATCCTTAGAAAATTATCCCCCAGTGTCTCCATCTGCTGGCGGTATTGAATAAGCATTGCTGCACTGATGGGGTATGCATTAGACGAAAAAAAAGAAGAAAAAGAAGAATAATACGCCCAGAAAAGAGGCGAAAAGGAGAAAAACGTAAAAAAACGTGAAAAAAAAGTAAGAGGAAGAGAAGGGAAAAAAAGGTGGAAATGGGTTTAAAAGTGATTTCGGCGGAGAAATATATATATATATATATATATATATATATATATATATACGCGCACACACACACATATATATAAACGTATTCTCCGTTGAGATATTGCAGCCGCTGCTGTGTCCAGGCCCAGGAGCCTTAGCACTGTGCTGTGATGTCACTCAATACCACTGACATCACTAGGTGTAAACAACATCTCTCCTTTGCTGTGTATGTGACTATGGAGCTGTTTGGTGATGTCGTCTATTATGGCCTTCATAGAAGCAACAGGAGATTGTTGCATCCATCTAGAACCCTCAGAACTACAGTGCTATGATGTCACTCACTTCCACAGGCCTTGCAGAGTGTAAACAACAACAACCCAGCTTTGTTGTGTATGTAACCATAGGGATTTGTGATGTCACCTAGAACCTTCACAGCAGCGACAGCTTTATGAGGAGCATCAGCACTGCTCTGCCTGAGCAGAACCATCACCGCCATAGGTTGTCAAATAACCCGGATTTAACCCACACAGGTAAGTCCAATGGGGTGCAGGCATGTCCTCTATGCTTACAGCTTCCCGTGGGTGTTGGTTTGATACCGTTTGGGGACAGCCAAGGAGGCATCTGCAGGCAACAAAGGTAGGTGTGTGCTTGTGTGTGTGTTTCCTATGCAGATCCTAAGCCCAGTGTCACATGCAAGTAGGAGGAGTAAGAAGGGTTCCTGGCAAATCCGGGTTATGGATTGCATTTAAAAAGGCCCCGTGGGAGTGCAATGGGCCCCTGTCTTGCTGCTTAGCAATAATGGTATGGGTTTAGGTTCTGCTGTGTGTACTGGTGGTTGACTGCCCCCCAGCCCAGAGTGTGCATGGAAAATTGTCTGGCAGCCTCCCTGACAGCAAGCAGTGATAGTGCCCATGAAGGGGACCTTGTTGGGCCCGCCCCTTTCACGGTTATCGCTTCTCGGCCTTTTGGCTAAGATCAAGTGTAGTATCTGTTCTTATCAGTTTAATATCTGATACGTCCCCTATCTGGGGACCATATATTAAATGGATTTTTGAGAACGGGGGCCGATTTCGAAGCTTGCTTCCGTCGCCCTATGCATTGACCCGATATGGCAGTATCTTCGGGTACAGTGCACCACCCCCTTACAGGGTTAAAAAGAAAGATTCCTACTTTCATTGCTACCTGCTTGCTGGCTAGCCAGCTAGCCAGCCCTGTGGGCCTTGCTGCTGCTGCTGCAGCCAAAAAACAAAAGGTGGTGCTGCTGCTGCTTCTGCTGCTTCTGCTTCTGCTTGTGTCTGGCCGCTGTTGGAGCGTCCAGGCACAGGACTTCTGCTGCTGCTGACTAAATGGCCTCCTTAATTGGATCATTTGAGTAGCCAGCACACCTGTGCAGGTAGGGCATGACATGATAGGCAGCTGCCTTGATAGCGGGTGGGTGCTGAATGTTCCTAATTGACAAAATAAGATTAATGCTTATGAAGAAATATAAAATCTCATCCCTTCCCCAATATCGCGCCACACCCCTACCCCTTAATTCCCTGGTTGAACTTGATGGACATATGTCTTTTTTCGACCGTACTAACTATGTAACTATGTAACATAACATGGGGGGGGTCTCCTGGCTGTTCACACAGGTGTGTCATTGCTGTACATTGACCATGCATTGCTTCTGTGGTATTGCAAAGGCAAAGACAAATGCTTCCAGCCATCCATTGCACTAATGGATTGGTCATCAGCTGGCTGTCTATGTCCCGCATCAATATAGACCAAAGTACAGAGGGTTAGGCTATGCTATTGTGCACCTACCTGATGCATCAGAAGGTGCGAGGCCCTTGCTAAATTCTGTGCACAGACTTTGAGATCTATACTTTAGACTGTATCTAAACCTGCTCCAACATGGACTGACATTCTGGCCTACTTTCAGCCGATGCGACTTGTCTGTCGCTGAACAGTCGCTTTTTATGTATTCAGCACCTATGTATAATGTTGTAAAAATGCTCTAGAAGCTAAAGTCGCAGAAATGTCACACATATTTGGCCTGCAACTTTCTGTGCGACAAATTCAGACAGGAAAAATCTGTATAAATCCTTAGAAAATTATCCCCCAGTGTCTCCATCTGCTGGCGGTATTGAATAAGCATTGCTGCACTGATGGGGTATGCATTAGACGGAAAAAAAGAAGAAAAAGAAGAATAATACGCCCAGAAAAGAGGCGAAAAGGAGAAAAACGTAAAAAAACGTGAAAAAAAAGTAAGAGGAAGAGAAGGGAAAAAAAGGTGGAAATGGGTTTAAAAGTGATTTCGGCGGAGAAATATATATATATATATATATATATATATATATATATATATATATACGCGCACACACACACATATATATAAACGTATTCTCCGTTGAGATATTGCAGCCGCTGCTGTGTCCAGGCCCAGGAGCCTTAGCACTGTGCTGTGATGTCACTCAATACCACTGACATCACTAGGTGTAAACAACATCTCTCCTTTGCTGTGTATGTGACTATGGAGCTGTTTGGTGATGTCGTCTATTATGGCCTTCATAGAAGCAACAGGAGATTGTTGCATCCATCTAGAACCCTCAGAACTACAGTGCTATGATGTCACTCACTTCCACAGGCCTTGCAGAGTGTAAACAACAACAACCCAGCTTTGTTGTGTATGTAACCATAGGGATTTGTGATGTCACCTAGAACCTTCACAGCAGCGACAGCTTTATGAGGAGCATCAGCACTGCTCTGCCTGAGCAGAACCATCACCGCCATAGGTTGTCAAATAACCCGGATTTAACCCACACAGGTAAGTCCAATGGGGTGCAGGCATGTCCTCTATGCTTACAGCTTCCCGTGGGTGTTGGTTTGATACCGTTTGGGGACAGCCAAGGAGGCATCTGCAGGCAACAAAGGTAGGTGTGTGCTTGTGTGTGTGTTTCCTATGCAGATCCTAAGCCCAGTGTCACATGCAAGTAGGAGGAGTAAGAAGGGTTCCTGGCAAATCCGGGTTATGGATTGCATTTAAAAAGGCCCCGTGGGAGTGCAATGGGCCCCTGTCTTGCTGCTTAGCAATAATGGTATGGGTTTAGGTTCTGCTGTGTGTACTGGTGGTTGACTGCCCCCCAGCCCAGAGTGTGCATGGAAAATTGTCTGGCAGCCTCCCTGACAGCAAGCAGTGATAGTGCCCATGAAGGGGACCTTGTTGGGCCCGCCCCTTTCACGGTTATCGCTTCTCGGCCTTTTGGCTAAGATCAAGTGTAGTATCTGTTCTTATCAGTTTAATATCTGATACGTCCCCTATCTGGGGACCATATATTAAATGGATTTTTGAGAACGGGGGCCGATTTCGAAGCTTGCTTCCGTCGCCCTATGCATTGACCCGATATGGCAGTATCTTCGGGTACAGTGCACCACCCCCTTACAGGGTTAAAAAGAAAGATTCCTACTTTCATTGCTACCTGCTTGCTGGCTAGCCAGCTAGCCAGCCCTGTGGGCCTTGCTGCTGCTGCTGCAGCCAAAAAACAAAAGGTGGTGCTGCTGCTGCTTCTGCTGCTTCTGCTTCTGCTTGTGTCTGGCCGCTGTTGGAGCGTCCAGGCACAGGACTTCTGCTGCTGCTGACTAAATGGCCTCCTTAATTGGATCATTTGAGTAGCCAGCACACCTGTGCAGGTAGGGCATGACATGATAGGCAGCTGCCTTGATAGCGGGTGGGTGCTGAATGTTCCTAATTGACAAAATAAGATTAATGCTTATGAAGAAATATAAAATCTCATCCCTTCCCCAATATCGCGCCACACCCCTACCCCTTAATTCCCTGGTTGAACTTGATGGACATATGTCTTTTTTCGACCGTACTAACTATGTAACTATGTAACATAACATGGGGGGGGTCTCCTGGCTGTTCACACAGGTGTGTCATTGCTGTACATTGACCATGCATTGCTTCTGTGGTATTGCAAAGGCAAAGACAAATGCTTCCAGCCATCCATTGCACTAATGGATTGGTCATCAGCTGGCTGTCTATGTCCCGCATCAATATAGACCAAAGTACAGAGGGTTAGGCTATGCTATTGTGCACCTACCTGATGCATCAGAAGGTGCGAGGCCCTTGCTAAATTCTGTGCACAGACTTTGAGATCTATACTTTAGACTGTATCTAAACCTGCTCCAACATGGACTGACATTCTGGCCTACTTTCAGCCGATGCGACTTGTCTGTCGCTGAACAGTCGCTTTTTATGTATTCAGCACCTATGTATAATGTTGTAAAAATGCTCTAGAAGCTAAAGTCGCAGAAATGTCACACATATTTGGCCTGCAACTTTCTGTGCGACAAATTCAGACAGGAAAAATCAGTATAAATCCTAAGAAAATTATCCCCCAGTGTCTCCATCTGCTGGCGGTATTGAATAAGCATTGCTGCACTGATGGGGTATGCATTAGACGAAAAAAAAGAAGAAAAAGAAGAATAATACGCCCAGAAAAGAGGCGAAAAGGAGAAAAACGTAAAAAAACGTGAAAAAAAAGTAAGAGGAAGAGAAGGGAAAAAAAGGTGGAAATGGGTTTAAAAGTGATTTCGGCGGAGAAATATATATATATATATATATATATATATACGCGCACACACACACATATATATAAACGTATTCTCCGTTGAGATATTGCAGCCGCTGCTGTGTCCAGGCCCAGGAGCCTTAGCACTGTGCTGTGATGTCACTCAATACCACTGACATCACTAGGTGTAAACAACATCTCTCCTTTGCTGTGTATGTGACTATGGAGCTGTTTGGTGATGTTGTCTATTATGGCCTTCATAGAAGCAACAGGAGATTGTTGCATCCATCTAGAACCCTCAGAACTACAGTGCTATGATGTCACTCACTTCCACAGGCCTTGCAGAGTGTAAACAACAACAACCCAGCTTTGTTGTGTATGTAACCATAGGGATTTGTGATGTCACCTAGAACCTTCACAGCAGCGACAGCTTTATGAGGAGCATCAGCACTGCTCTGCCTGAGCAGAACCATCACCGCCATAGGTTGTCAAATAACCCGGATTTAACCCACACAGGTAAGTCCAATGGGGTGCAGGCATGTCCTCTATGCTTACAGCTTCCCGTGGGTGTTGGTTTGATACCGTTTGGGGACAGCCAAGGAGGCATCTGCAGGCAACAAAGGTAGGTGTGTGCTTGTGTGTGTGTTTCCTATGCAGATCCTAAGCCCAGTGTCACATGCAAGTAGGAGGAGTAAGAAGGGTTCCTGGCAAATCCGGGTTATGGATTGCATTTAAAAAGGCCCCGTGGGAGTGCAATGGGCCCCTGTCTTGCTGCTTAGCAATAATGGTATGGGTTTAGGTTCTGCTGTGTGTACTGGTGGTTGACTGCCCCCCAGCCCAGAGTGTGCATGGAAAATTGTCTGGCAGCCTCCCTGACAGCAAGCAGTGATAGTGCCCATGAAGGGGACCTTGTTGGGCCCGCCCCTTTCACGGTTATCGCTTCTCGGCCTTTTGGCTAAGATCAAGTGTAGTATCTGTTCTTATCAGTTTAATATCTGATACGTCCCCTATCTGGGGACCATATATTAAATGGATTTTTGAGAACGGGGGCCGATTTCGAAGCTTGCTTCCGTCGCCCTATGCATTGACCCGATATGGCAGTATCTTCGGGTACAGTGCACCACCCCCTTACAGGGTTAAAAAGAAAGATTCCTACTTTCATTGCTACCTGCTTGCTGGCTAGCCAGCTAGCCAGCCCTGTGGGCCTTGCTGCTGCTGCTGCAGCCAAAAAACAAAAGGTGGTGCTGCTGCTGCTTCTGCTGCTTCTGCTTCTGCTTGTGTCTGGCCGCTGTTGGAGCGTCCAGGCACAGGACTTCTGCTGCTGCTGACTAAATGGCCTCCTTAATTGGATCATTTGAGTAGCCAGCACACCTGTGCAGGTAGGGCATGACATGATAGGCAGCTGCCTTGATAGCGGGTGGGTGCTGAATGTTCCTAATTGACAAAATAAGATTAATGCTTATGAAGAAATATAAAATCTCATCCCTTCCCCAATATCGCGCCACACCCCTACCCCTTAATTCCCTGGTTGAACTTGATGGACATATGTCTTTTTTCGACCGTACTAACTATGTAACTATGTAACATAACATGGGGGGGGTCTCCTGGCTGTTCACACAGGTGTGTCATTGCTGTACATTGACCATGCATTGCTTCTGTGGTATTGCAAAGGCAAAGACAAATGCTTCCAGCCATCCATTGCACTAATGGATTGGTCATCAGCTGGCTGTCTATGTCCCGCATCAATATAGACCAAAGTACAGAGGGTTAGGCTATGCTATTGTGCACCTACCTGATGCATCAGAAGGTGCGAGGCCCTTGCTAAATTCTGTGCACAGACTTTGAGATCTATACTTTAGACTGTATCTAAACCTGCTCCAACATGGACTGACATTCTGGCCTACTTTCAGCCGATGCGACTTGTCTGTCGCTGAACAGTCGCTTTTTATGTATTCAGCACCTATGTATAATGTTGTAAAAATGCTCTAGAAGCTAAAGTCGCAGAAATGTCACACATATTTGGCCTGCAACTTTCTGTGCGACAAATTCAGACAGGAAAAATCAGTATAAATCCTTAGAAAATTATCCCCAGTGTCTCCATCTGCTGGCGGTATTGAATAAGCATTGCTGCACTGATGGGGTATGCATTAGACGAAAAAAAAGAAGAAAAAGAAGAATAATACGCCCAGAAAAGAGGCGAAAAGGAGAAAAACGTAAAAAAACGTGAAAAAAAAGTAAGAGGAAGAGAAGGGAAAAAAAGGTGGAAATGGGTTTAAAAGTGATTTCGGCGGAGAAATATATATATATATATATATATATATATATATATATATATATATACGCGCACACACACACATATATATAAACGTATTCTCCGTTGAGATATTGCAGCCGCTGCTGTGTCCAGGCCCAGGAGCCTTAGCACTGTGCTGTGATGTCACTCAATACCACTGACATCACTAGGTGTAAACAACATCTCTCCTTTGCTGTGTATGTGACTATGGAGCTGTTTGGTGATGTCGTCTATTATGGCCTTCATAGAAGCAACAGGAGATTGTTGCATCCATCTAGAACCCTCAGAACTACAGTGCTATGATGTCACTCACTTCCACAGGCCTTGCAGAGTGTAAACAACAACAACCCAGCTTTGTTGTGTATGTAACCATAGGGATTTGTGATGTCACCTAGAACCTTCACAGCAGCGACAGCTTTATGAGGAGCATCAGCACTGCTCTGCCTGAGCAGAACCATCACCGCCATAGGTTGTCAAATAACCCGGATTTAACCCACACAGGTAAGTCCAATGGGGTGCAGGCATGTCCTCTATGCTTACAGCTTCCCGTGGGTGTTGGTTTGATACCGTTTGGGGACAGCCAAGGAGGCATCTGCAGGCAACAAAGGTAGGTGTGTGCTTGTGTGTGTGTTTCCTATGCAGATCCTAAGCCCAGTGTCACATGCAAGTAGGAGGAGTAAGAAGGGTTCCTGGCAAATCCGGGTTATGGATTGCATTTAAAAAGGCCCCGTGGGAGTGCAATGGGCCCCTGTCTTGCTGCTTAGCAATAATGGTATGGGTTTAGGTTCTGCTGTGTGTACTGGTGGTTGACTGCCCCCCAGCCCAGAGTGTGCATGGAAAATTGTCTGGCAGCCTCCCTGACAGCAAGCAGTGATAGTGCCCATGAAGGGGACCTTGTTGGGCCCGCCCCTTTCACGGTTATCGCTTCTCGGCCTTTTGGCTAAGATCAAGTGTAGTATCTGTTCTTATCAGTTTAATATCTGATACGTCCCCTATCTGGGGACCATATATTAAATGGATTTTTGAGAACGGGGGCCGATTTCGAAGCTTGCTTCCGTCGCCCTATGCATTGACCCGATATGGCAGTATCTTCGGGTACAGTGCACCACCCCCTTACAGGGTTAAAAAGAAAGATTCCTACTTTCATTGCTACCTGCTTGCTGGCTAGCCAGCTAGCCAGCCCTGTGGGCCTTGCTGCTGCTGCTGCTGCAGCCAAAAAACAAAAGGTGGTGCTGCTGCTGCTTCTGCTGCTTCTGCTTCTGCTTGTGTCTGGCCGCTGTTGGAGCGTCCAGGCACAGGACTTCTGCTGCTGCTGACTAAATGGCCTCCTTAATTGGATCATTTGAGTAGCCAGCACACCTGTGCAGGTAGGGCATGACATGATAGGCAGCTGCCTTGATAGCGGGTGGGTGCTGAATGTTCCTAATTGACAAAATAAGATTAATGCTTATGAAGAAATATAAAATCTCATCCCTTCCCCAATATCGCGCCACACCCCTACCCCTTAATTCCCTGGTTGAACTTGATGGACATATGTCTTTTTTCGACCGTACTAACTATGTAACTATGTAACATAACATGGGGGGGGTCTCCTGGCTGTTCACACAGGTGTGTCATTGCTGTACATTGACCATGCATTGCTTCTGTGGTATTGCAAAGGCAAAGACAAATGCTTCCAGCCATCCATTGCACTAATGGATTGGTCATCAGCTGGCTGTCTATGTCCCGCATCAATATAGACCAAAGTACAGAGGGTTAGGCTATGCTATTGTGCACCTACCTGATGCATCAGAAGGTGCGAGGCCCTTGCTAAATTCTGTGCACAGACTTTGAGATCTATACTTTAGACTGTATCTAAACCTGCTCCAACATGGACTGACATTCTGGCCTACTTTCAGCCGATGCGACTTGTCTGTCGCTGAACAGTCGCTTTTTATGTATTCAGCACCTATGTATAATGTTGTAAAAATGCTCTAGAAGCTAAAGTCGCAGAAATGTCACACATATTTGGCCTGCAACTTTCTGTGCGACAAATTCAGACAGGAAAAATCTGTATAAATCCTTAGAAAATTATCCCCCAGTGTCTCCATCTGCTGGCGGTATTGAATAAGCATTGCTGCACTGATGGGGTATGCATTAGACGAAAAAAAAGAAGAAAAAGAAGAATAATACGCCCAGAAAAGAGGCGAAAAGGAGAAAAACGTAAAAAAACGTGAAAAAAAAGTAAGAGGAAGAGAAGGGAAAAAAAGGTGGAAATGGGTTTAAAAGTGATTTCGGCGGAGAAATATATATATATATATATATATATATATATATATATATATATACGCGCACACACACACATATATATAAACGTATTCTCCGTTGAGATATTGCAGCCGCTGCTGTGTCCAGGCCCAGGAGCCTTAGCACTGTGCTGTGATGTCACTCAATACCACTGACATCACTAGGTGTAAACAACATCTCTCCTTTGCTGTGTATGTGACTATGGAGCTGTTTGGTGATGTCGTCTATTATGGCCTTCATAGAAGCAACAGGAGATTGTTGCATCCATCTAGAACCCTCAGAACTACAGTGCTATGATGTCACTCACTTCCACAGGCCTTGCAGAGTGTAAACAACAACAACCCAGCTTTGTTGTGTATGTAACCATAGGGATTTGTGATGTCACCTAGAACCTTCACAGCAGCGACAGCTTTATGAGGAGCATCAGCACTGCTCTGCCTGAGCAGAACCATCACCGCCATAGGTTGTCAAATAACCCGGATTTAACCCACACAGGTAAGTCCAATGGGGTGCAGGCATGTCCTCTATGCTTACAGCTTCCCGTGGGTGTTGGTTTGATACCGTTTGGGGACAGCCAAGGAGGCATCTGCAGGCAACAAAGGTAGGTGTGTGCTTGTGTGTGTGTTTCCTATGCAGATCCTAAGCCCAGTGTCACATGCAAGTAGGAGGAGTAAGAAGGGTTCCTGGCAAATCCGGGTTATGGATTGCATTTAAAAAGGCCCCGTGGGAGTGCAATGGGCCCCTGTCTTGCTGCTTAGCAATAATGGTATGGGTTTAGGTTCTGCTGTGTGTACTGGTGGTTGACTGCCCCCCAGCCCAGAGTGTGCATGGAAAATTGTCTGGCAGCCTCCCTGACAGCAAGCAGTGATAGTGCCCATGAAGGGGACCTTGTTGGGCCTGCCCCTTTCACGGTTATCGCTTCTCGGCCTTTTGGCTAAGATCAAGTGTAGTATCTGTTCTTATCAGTTTAATATCTGATACGTCCCCTATCTGGGGACCATATATTAAATGGATTTTTGAGAACGGGGGCCGATTTCGAAGCTTGCTTCCGTCGCCCTATGCATTGACCCGATATGGCAGTATCTTCGGGTACAGTGCACCACCCCCTTACAGGGTTAAAAAGAAAGATTCCTACTTTCATTGCTACCTGCTTGCTGGCTAGCCAGCTAGCCAGCCCTGTGGGCCTTGCTGCTGCTGCTGCAGCCAAAAAACAAAAGGTGGTGCTGCTGCTGCTTCTGCTGCTTCTGCTTCTGCTTGTGTCTGGCCGCTGTTGGAGCGTCCAGGCACAGGACTTCTGCTGCTGCTGACTAAATGGCCTCCTTAATTGGATCATTTGAGTAGCCAGCACACCTGTGCAGGTAGGGCATGACATGATAGGCAGCTGCCTTGATAGCGGGTGGGTGCTGAATGTTCCTAATTGACAAAATAAGATTAATGCTTATGAAGAAATATAAAATCTCATCCCTTCCCCAATATCGCGCCACACCCCTACCCCTTAATTCCCTGGTTGAACTTGATGGACATATGTCTTTTTTCGACCGTACTAACTATGTAACTATGTAACATAACATGGGGGGGGTCTCCTGGCTGTTCACACAGGTGTGTCATTGCTGTACATTGACCATGCATTGCTTCTGTGGTATTGCAAAGGCAAAGACAAATGCTTCCAGCCATCCATTGCACTAATGGATTGGTCATCAGCTGGCTGTCTATGTCCCGCATCAATATAGACCAAAGTACAGAGGGTTAGGCTATGCTATTGTGCACCTACCTGATGCATCAGAAGGTGCGAGGCCCTTGCTAAATTCTGTGCACAGACTTTGAGATCTATACTTTAGACTGTATCTAAACCTGCTCCAACATGGACTGACATTCTGGCCTACTTTCAGCCGATGCGACTTGTCTGTCGCTGAACAGTCGCTTTTTATGTATTCAGCACCTATGTATAATGTTGTAAAAATGCTCTAGAAGCTAAAGTCGCAGAAATGTCACACATATTTGGCCTGCAACTTTCTGTGCGACAAATTCAGACAGGAAAAATCAGTATAAATCCTTAGAAAATTATCCCCCAGTGTCTCCATCTGCTGGCGGTATTGAATAAGCATTGCTGCACTGATGGGGTATGCATTAGACGAAAAAAAAGAAGAAAAAGAAGAATAATACGCCCAGAAAAGAGGCGAAAAGGAGAAAAACGTAAAAAAACGTGAAAAAAAAGTAAGAGGAAGAGAAGGGAAAAAAAGGTGGAAATGGGTTTAAAAGTGATTTCGGCGGAGAAATATATATATATATATATATATATATATATATATATATATATATATACGCGCACACACACACATATATATAAACGTATTCTCCGTTGAGATATTGCAGCCGCTGCTGTGTCCAGGCCCAGGAGCCTTAGCACTGTGCTGTGATGTCACTCAATACCACTGACATCACTAGGTGTAAACAACATCTCTCCTTTGCTGTGTATGTGACTATGGAGCTGTTTGGTGATGTCGTCTATTATGGCCTTCATAGAAGCAACAGGAGATTGTTGCATCCATCTAGAACCCTCAGAACTACAGTGCTATGATGTCACTCACTTCCACAGGCCTTGCAGAGTGTAAACAACAACAACCCAGCTTTGTTGTGTATGTAACCATAGGGATTTGTGATGTCACCTAGAACCTTCACAGCAGCGACAGCTTTATGAGGAGCATCAGCACTGCTCTGCCTGAGCAGAACCATCACCGCCATAGGTTGTCAAATAACCCGGATTTAACCCACACAGGTAAGTCCAATGGGGTGCAGGCATGTCCTCTATGCTTACAGCTTCCCGTGGGTGTTGGTTTGATACCGTTTGGGGACAGCCAAGGAGGCATCTGCAGGCAACAAAGGTAGGTGTGTGCTTGTGTGTGTGTTTCCTATGCAGATCCTAAGCCCAGTGTCACATGCAAGTAGGAGGAGTAAGAAGGGTTCCTGGCAAATCCGGGTTATGGATTGCATTTAAAAAGGCCCCGTGGGAGTGCAATGGGCCCCTGTCTTGCTGCTTAGCAATAATGGTATGGGTTTAGGTTCTGCTGTGTGTACTGGTGGTTGACTGCCCCCCAGCCCAGAGTGTGCATGGAAAATTGTCTGGCAGCCTCCCTGACAGCAAGCAGTGATAGTGCCCATGAAGGGGACCTTGTTGGGCCCGCCCCTTTCACGGTTATCGCTTCTCGGCCTTTTGGCTAAGATCAAGTGTAGTATCTGTTCTTATCAGTTTAATATCTGATACGTCCCCTATCTGGGGACCATATATTAAATGGATTTTTGAGAACGGGGGCCGATTTCGAAGCTTGCTTCCGTCGCCCTATGCATTGACCCGATATGGCAGTATCTTCGGGTACAGTGCACCACCCCCTTACAGGGTTAAAAAGAAAGATTCCTACTTTCATTGCTACCTGCTTGCTGGCTAGCCAGCTAGCCAGCCCTGTGGGCCTTGCTGCTGCTGCTGCAGCAGCCAAAAAACAAAAGGTGGTGCTGCTGCTGCTTCTGCTTCTGCTGCTTCTGCTTGTGTCTGGCCGCTGTTGGAGCGTCCAGGCACAGGACTTCTGCTGCTGCTGACTAAATGGCCTCCTTAATTGGATCATTTGAGTAGCCAGCACACCTGTGCAGGTAGGGCATGACATGATAGGCAGCTGCCTTGATAGCGGGTGGGTGCTGAATGTTCCTAATTGACAAAATAAGATTAATGCTTATGAAGAAATATAAAATCTCATCCCTTCCCCAATATCGCGCCACACCCCTACCCCTTAATTCCCTGGTTGAACTTGATGGACATATGTCTTTTTTCGACCGTACTAACTACGTAACTATGTAACATAACATGGGGGGGGTCTCCTGGCTGTTCACACAGGTGTGTCATTGCTGTACATTGACCATGCATTGCTTCTGTGGTATTGCAAAGGCAAAGACAAATGCTTCCAGCCATCCATTGCACTAATGGATTGGTCATCAGCTGGCTGTCTATGTCCCGCATCAATATAGACCAAAGTACAGAGGGTTAGGCTATGCTATTGTGCACCTACCTGATGCATCAGAAGGTGCGAGGCCCTTGCTAAATTCTGTGCACAGACTTTGAGATCTATACTTTAGACTGTATCTAAACCTGCTCCAACATGGACTGACATTCTGGCCTACTTTCAGCCGATGCGACTTGTCTGTCGCTGAACAGTCGCTTTTTATGTATTCAGCACCTATGTATAATGTTGTAAAAATGCTCTAGAAGCTAAAGTCGCAGAAATGTCACACATATTTGGCCTGCAACTTTCTGTGCGACAAATTCAGACAGGAAAAATCAGTATAAATCCTTAGAAAATTATCCCCCAGTGTCTCCATCTGCTGGCGGTATTGAATAAGCATTGCTGCACTGATGGGGTATGCATTAGACGAAAAAAAAGAAGAAAAAGAAGAATAATACGCCCAGAAAAGAGGCGAAAAGGAGAAAAACGTAAAAAAACGTGAAAAAAAAGTAAGAGGAAGAGAAGGGAAAAAAAGGTGGAAATGGGTTTAAAAGTGATTTCGGCGGAGAAATATATATATATATATATATACATATATATATATATATATATATATATATACGCGCACACACACACATATATATAAACGTATTCTCCGTTGAGATATTGCAGCCGCTGCTGTGTCCAGGCCCAGGAGCCTTAGCACTGTGCTGTGATGTCACTCAATACCACTGACATCACTAGGTGTAAACAACATCTCTCCTTTGCTGTGTATGTGACTATGGAGCTGTTTGGTGATGTCGTCTATTATGGCCTTCATAGAAGCAACAGGAGATTGTTGCATCCATCTAGAACCCTCAGAACTACAGTGCTATGATGTCACTCACTTCCACAGGCCTTGCAGAGTGTAAACAACAACAACCCAGCTTTGTTGTGTATGTAACCATAGGGATTTGTGATGTCACCTAGAACCTTCACAGCAGCGACAGCTTTATGAGGAGCATCAGCACTGCTCTGCCTGAGCAGAACCATCACCGCCATAGGTTGTCAAATAACCCGGATTTAACCCACACAGGTAAGTCCAATGGGGTGCAGGCATGTCCTCTATGCTTACAGCTTCCCGTGGGTGTTGGTTTGATACCGTTTGGGGACAGCCAAGGAGGCATCTGCAGGCAACAAAGGTAGGTGTGTGCTTGTGTGTGTGTTTCCTATGCAGATCCTAAGCCCAGTGTCACATGCAAGTAGGAGGAGTAAGAAGGGTTCCTGGCAAATCCGGGTTATGGATTGCATTTAAAAAGGCCCCGTGGGAGTGCAATGGGCCCCTGTCTTGCTGCTTAGCAATAATGGTATGGGTTTAGGTTCTGCTGTGTGTACTGGTGGTTGACTGCCCCCCAGCCCAGAGTGTGCATGGAAAATTGTCTGGCAGCCTCCCTGACAGCAAGCAGTGATAGTGCCCATGAAGGGGACCTTGTTGGGCCCGCCCCTTTCACGGTTATCGCTTCTCGGCCTTTTGGCTAAGATCAAGTGTAGTATCTGTTCTTATCAGTTTAATATCTGATACGTCCCCTATCTGGGGACCATATATTAAATGGATTTTTGAGAACGGGGGCCGATTTCGAAGCTTGCTTCCGTCGCCCTATGCATTGACCCGATATGGCAGTATCTTCGGGTACAGTGCACCACCCCCTTACAGGGTTAAAAAGAAAGATTCCTACTTTCATTGCTACCTGCTTGCTGGCTAGCCAGCTAGCCAGCCCTGTGGGCCTTGCTGCTGCTGCTGCAGCCAAAAAACAAAAGGTGGTGCTGCTGCTGCTTCTGCTGCTTCTGCTTCTGCTTGTGTCTGGCCGCTGTTGGAGCGTCCAGGCACAGGACTTCTGCTGCTGCTGACTAAATGGCCTCCTTAATTGGATCATTTGAGTAGCCAGCACACCTGTGCAGGTAGGGCATGACATGATAGGCAGCTGCCTTGATAGCGGGTGGGTGCTGAATGTTCCTAATTGACAAAATAAGATTAATGCTTATGAAGAAATATAAAATCTCATCCCTTCCCCAATATCGCGCCACACCCCTACCCCTTAATTCCCTGGTTGAACTTGATGGACATATGTCTTTTTTCGACCGTACTAACTATGTAACTATGTAACATAACATGGGGGGGGTCTCCTGGCTGTTCACACAGGTGTGTCATTGCTGTACATTGACCATGCATTGCTTCTGTGGTATTGCAAAGGCAAAGACAAATGCTTCCAGCCATCCATTGCACTAATGGATTGGTCATCAGCTGGCTGTCTATGTCCCGCATCAATATAGACCAAAGTACAGAGGGTTAGGCTATGCTATTGTGCACCTACCTGATGCATCAGAAGGTGCGAGGCCCTTGCTAAATTCTGTGCACAGACTTTGAGATCTATACTTTAGACTGTATCTAAACCTGCTCCAACATGGACTGACATTCTGGCCTACTTTCAGCCGATGCGACTTGTCTGTCGCTGAACAGTCGCTTTTTATGTATTCAGCACCTATGTATAATGTTGTAAAAATGCTCTAGAAGCTAAAGTCGCAGAAATGTCACACATATTTGGCCTGCAACTTTCTGTGCGACAAATTCAGACAGGAAAAATCAGTATAAATCCTTAGAAAATTATCCCCCAGTGTCTCCATCTGCTGGCGGTATTGAATAAGCATTGCTGCACTGATGGGGTATGCATTAGACGAAAAAAAAGAAGAAAAAGAAGAAGAATACGCCCAGAAAAGAGGCGAAAAGGAGAAAAACGTAAAAAAACGTGAAAAAAAAGTAAGAGGAAGAGAAGGGAAAAAAAGGTGGAAATGGGTTTAAAAGTGATTTCGGCGGAGAAATATATATATATATATATATATATATATATATATATATATATATACGCGCACACACACACATATATATAAACGTATTCTCCGTTGAGATATTGCAGCCGCTGCTGTGTCCAGGCCCAGGAGCCTTAGCACTGTGCTGTGATGTCACTCAATACCACTGACATCACTAGGTGTAAACAACATCTCTCCTTTGCTGTGTATGTGACTATGGAGCTGTTTGGTGATGTCGTCTATTATGGCCTTCATAGAAGCAACAGGAGATTGTTGCATCCATCTAGAACCCTCAGAACTACAGTGCTATGATGTCACTCACTTCCACAGGCCTTGCAGAGTGTAAACAACAACAACCCAGCTTTGTTGTGTATGTAACCATAGGGATTTGTGATGTCACCTAGAACCTTCACAGCAGCGACAGCTTTATGAGGAGCATCAGCACTGCTCTGCCTGAGCAGAACCATCACCGCCATAGGTTGTCAAATAACCCGGATTTAACCCACACAGGTAAGTCCAATGGGGTGCAGGCATGTCCTCTATGCTTACAGCTTCCCGTGGGTGTTGGTTTGATACCGTTTGGGGACAGCCAAGGAGGCATCTGCAGGCAACAAAGGTAGGTGTGTGCTTGTGTGTGTGTTTCCTATGCAGATCCTAAGCCCAGTGTCACATGCAAGTAGGAGGAGTAAGAAGGGTTCCTGGCAAATCCGGGTTATGGATTGCATTTAAAAAGGCCCCGTGGGAGTGCAATGGGCCCCTGTCTTGCTGCTTAGCAATAATGGTATGGGTTTAGGTTCTGCTGTGTGTACTGGTGGTTGACTGCCCCCCAGCCCAGAGTGTGCATGGAAAATTGTCTGGCAGCCTCCCTGACAGCAAGCAGTGATAGTGCCCATGAAGGGGACCTTGTTGGGCCCGCCCCTTTCACGGTTATCGCTTCTCGGCCTTTTGGCTAAGATCAAGTGTAGTATCTGTTCTTATCAGTTTAATATCTGATACGTCCCCTATCTGGGGACCATATATTAAATGGATTTTTGAGAACGGGGGCCGATTTCGAAGCTTGCTTCCGTCGCCCTATGCATTGACCCGATATGGCAGTATCTTCGGGTACAGTGCACCACCCCCTTACAGGGTTAAAAAGAAAGATTCCTACTTTCATTGCTACCTGCTTGCTGGCTAGCCAGCTAGCCAGCCCTGTGGGCCTTGCTGCTGCTGCTGCAGCCAAAAAACAAAAGGTGGTGCTGCTGCTGCTTCTGCTGCTTCTGCTTCTGCTTGTGTCTGGCCGCTGTTGGAGCGTCCAGGCACAGGACTTCTGCTGCTGCTGACTAAATGGCCTCCTTAATTGGATCATTTGAGTAGCCAGCACACCTGTGCAGGTAGGGCATGACATGATAGGCAGCTGCCTTGATAGCGGGTGGGTGCTGAATGTTCCTAATTGACAAAATAAGATTAATGCTTATGAAGAAATATAAAATCTCATCCCTTCCCCAATATCGCGCCACACCCCTACCCCTTAATTCCCTGGTTGAACTTGATGGACATATGTCTTTTTTCGACCGTACTAACTATGTAACTATGTAACATAACATGGGGGGGGTCTCCTGGCTGTTCACACAGGTGTGTCATTGCTGTACATTGACCATGCATTGCTTCTGTGGTATTGCAAAGGCAAAGACAAATGCTTCCAGCCATCCATTGCACTAATGGATTGGTCATCAGCTGGCTGTCTATGTCCCGCATCAATATAGACCAAAGTACAGAGGGTTAGGCTATGCTATTGTGCACCTACCTGATGCATCAGAAGGTGCGAGGCCCTTGCTAAATTCTGTGCACAGACTTTGAGATCTATACTTTAGACTGTATCTAAACCTGCTCCAACATGGACTGACATTCTGGCCTACTTTCAGCCGATGCGACTTGTCTGTCGCTGAACAGTCACTTTTTATGTATTCAGCACCTATGTATAATGTTGTAAAAATGCTCTAGAAGCTAAAGTCGCAGAAATGTCACACATATTTGGCCTGCAACTTTCTGTGCGACAAATTCAGACAGGAAAAATCAGTATAAATCCTTAGAAAATTATCCCCCAGTGTCTCCATCTGCTGGCGGTATTGAATAAGCATTGCTGCACTGATGGGGTATGCATTAGACGAAAAAAAAGAAGAAAAAGAAGAATAATACGCCCAGAAAAGAGGCGAAAAGGAGAAAAACGTAAAAAAACGTGAAAAAAAAGTAAGAGGAAGAGAAGGGAAAAAAAGGTGGAAATGGGTTTAAAAGTGATTTCGGCGGAGAAATATATATATATATATATATATATATATATATATATATATATATACGCGCACACACACACATATATATAAACGTATTCTCCGTTGAGATATTGCAGCCGCTGCTGTGTCCAGGCCCAGGAGCCTTAGCACTGTGCTGTGATGTCACTCAATACCACTGACATCACTAGGTGTAAACAACATCTCTCCTTTGCTGTGTATGTGACTATGGAGCTGTTTGGTGATGTCGTCTATTATGGCCTTCATAGAAGCAACAGGAGATTGTTGCATCCATCTAGAACCCTCAGAACTACAGTGCTATGATGTCACTCACTTCCACAGGCCTTGCAGAGTGTAAACAACAACAACCCAGCTTTGTTGTGTATGTAACCATAGGGATTTGTGATGTCACCTAGAACCTTCACAGCAGCGACAGCTTTATGAGGAGCATCAGCACTGCTCTGCCTGAGCAGAACCATCACCGCCATAGGTTGTCAAATAACCCGGGTTTAACCCACACAGGTAAGTCCAATGGGGTGCAGGCATGTCCTCTATGCTTACAGCTTCCCGTGGGTGTTGGTTTGATACCGTTTGGGGACAGCCAAGGAGGCATCTGCAGGCAACAAAGGTAGGTGTGTGCTTGTGTGTGTGTTTCCTATGCAGATCCTAAGCCCAGTGTCACATGCAAGTAGGAGGAGTAAGAAGGGTTCCTGGCAAATCCGGGTTATGGATTGCATTTAAAAAGGCCCCGTGGGAGTGCAATGGGCCCCTGTCTTGCTGCTTAGCAATAATGGTATGGGTTTAGGTTCTGCTGTGTGTACTGGTGGTTGACTGCCCCCCAGCCCAGAGTGTGCATGGAAAATTGTCTGGCAGCCTCCCTGACAGCAAGCAGTGATAGTGCCCATGAAGGGGACCTTGTTGGGCCCGCCCCTTTCACGGTTATCGCTTCTCGGCCTTTTGGCTAAGATCAAGTGTAGTATCTGTTCTTATCAGTTTAATATCTGATACGTCCCCTATCTGGGGACCATATATTAAATGGATTTTTGAGAACGGGGGCCGATTTCGAAGCTTGCTTCCGTCGCCCTATGCATTGACCCGATATGGCAGTATCTTCGGGTACAGTGCACCACCCCCTTACAGGGTTAAAAAGAAAGATTCCTACTTTCATTGCTACCTGCTTGCTGGCTAGCCAGCTAGCCAGCCCTGTGGGCCTTGCTGCTGCTGCTGCAGCCAAAAAACAAAAGGTGGTGCTGCTGCTGCTTCTGCTGCTTCTGCTTCTGCTTGTGTCTGGCCGCTGTTGGAGCGTCCAGGCACAGGACTTCTGCTGCTGCTGACTAAATGGCCTCCTTAATTGGATCATTTGAGTAGCCAGCACACCTGTGCAGGTAGGGCATGACATGATAGGCAGCTGCCTTGATAGCGGGTGGGTGCTGAATGTTCCTAATTGACAAAATAAGATTAATGCTTATGAAGAAATATAAAATCTCATCCCTTCCCCAATATCGCGCCACACCCCTACCCCTTAATTCCCTGGTTGAACTTGATGGACATATGTCTTTTTTCGACCGTACTAACTATGTAACTATGTAACATAACATGGGGGGGGTCTCCTGGCTGTTCACACAGGTGTGTCATTGCTGTACATTGACCATGCATTGCTTCTGTGGTATTGCAAAGGCAAAGACAAATGCTTCCAGCCATCCATTGCACTAATGGATTGGTCATCAGCTGGCTGTCTATGTCCCGCATCAATATAGACCAAAGTACAGAGGGTTAGGCTATGCTATTGTGCACCTACCTGATGCATCAGAAGGTGCGAGGCCCTTGCTAAATTCTGTGCACAGACTTTGAGATCTATACTTTAGACTGTATCTAAACCTGCTCCAACATGGACTGACATTCTGGCCTACTTTCAGCCGATGCGACTTGTCTGTCGCTGAACAGTCGCTTTTTATGTATTCAGCACCTATGTATAATGTTGTAAAAATGCTCTAGAAGCTAAAGTCGCAGAAATGTCACACATATTTGGCCTGCAACTTTCTGTGCGACAAATTCAGACAGGAAAAATCAGTATAAATCCTTAGAAAATTATCCCCCAGTGTCTCCATCTGCTGGCGGTATTGAATAAGCATTGCTGCACTGATGGGGTATGCATTAGACGAAAAAAAAGAAGAAAAAGAAGAATAATACGCCCAGAAAAGAGGCGAAAAGGAGAAAAACGTAAAAAAACGTGAAAAAAAAGTAAGAGGAAGAGAAGGGAAAAAAAGGTGGAAATGGGTTTAAAAGTGATTTCGGCGGAGAAATATATATATATATATATATATATATATATATATATATATATACGCGCACACACACACATATATATAAACGTATTCTCCGTTGAGATATTGCAGCCGCTGCTGTGTCCAGGCCCAGGAGCCTTAGCACTGTGCTGTGATGTCACTCAATACCACTGACATCACTAGGTGTAAACAACATCTCTCCTTTGCTGTGTATGTGACTATGGAGCTGTTTGGTGATGTCGTCTATTATGGCCTTCATAGAAGCAACAGGAGATTGTTGCATCCATCTAGAACCCTCAGAACTACAGTGCTATGATGTCACTCACTTCCACAGGCCTTGCAGAGTGTAAACAACAACAACCCAGCTTTGTTGTGTATGTAACCATAGGGATTTGTGATGTCACCTAGAACCTTCACAGCAGCGACAGCTTTATGAGGAGCATCAGCACTGCTCTGCCTGAGCAGAACCATCACCGCCATAGGTTGTCAAATAACCCGGATTTAACCCACACAGGTAAGTCCAATGGGGTGCAGGCATGTCCTCTATGCTTACAGCTTCCCGTGGGTGTTGGTTTGATACCGTTTGGGGACAGCCAAGGAGGCATCTGCAGGCAACAAAGGTAGGTGTGTGCTTGTGTGTGTGTTTCCTATGCAGATCCTAAGCCCAGTGTCACATGCAAGTAGGAGGAGTAAGAAGGGTTCCTGGCAAATCCGGGTTATGGATTGCATTTAAAAAGGCCCCGTGGGAGTGCAATGGGCCCCTGTCTTGCTGCTTAGCAATAATGGTATGGGTTTAGGTTCTGCTGTGTGTACTGGTGGTTGACTGCCCCCCAGCCCAGAGTGTGCATGGAAAATTGTCTGGCAGCCTCCCTGACAGCAAGCAGTGATAGTGCCCATGAAGGGGACCTTGTTGGGCCCGCCCCTTTCACGGTTATCGCTTCTCGGCCTTTTGGCTAAGATCAAGTGTAGTATCTGTTCTTATCAGTTTAATATCTGATACGTCCCCTATCTGGGGACCATATATTAAATGGATTTTTGAGAACGGGGGCCGATTTCGAAGCTTGCTTCCGTCGCCCTATGCATTGACCCGATATGGCAGTATCTTCGGGTACAGTGCACCACCCCCTTACAGGGTTAAAAAGAAAGATTCCTACTTTCATTGCTACCTGCTTGCTGGCTAGCCAGCTAGCCAGCCCTGTGGGCCTTGCTGCTGCTGCTGCAGCCAAAAAACAAAAGGTGGTGCTGCTGCTGCTTCTGCTGCTTCTGCTTCTGCTTGTGTCTGGCCGCTGTTGGAGCGTCCAGGCACAGGACTTCTGCTGCTGCTGACTAAATGGCCTCCTTAATTGGATCATTTGAGTAGCCAGCACACCTGTGCAGGTAGGGCATGACATGATAGGCAGCTGCCTTGATAGCGGGTGGGTGCTGAATGTTCCTAATTGACAAAATAAGATTAATGCTTATGAAGAAATATAAAATCTCATCCCTTCCCCAATATCGCGCCACACCCCTACCCCTTAATTCCCTGGTTGAACTTGATGGACATATGTCTTTTTTCGACCGTACTAACTATGTAACTATGTAACATAACATGGGGGGGGTCTCCTGGCTGTTCACACAGGTGTGTCATTGCTGTACATTGACCATGCATTGCTTCTGTGGTATTGCAAAGGCAAAGACAAATGCTTCCAGCCATCCATTGCACTAATGGATTGGTCATCAGCTGGCTGTCTATGTCCCGCATCAATATAGACCAAAGTACAGAGGGTTAGGCTATGCTATTGTGCACCTACCTGATGCATCAGAAGGTGCGAGGCCCTTGCTAAATTCTGTGCACAGACTTTGAGATCTATACTTTAGACTGTATCTAAACCTGCTCCAACATGGACTGACATTCTGGCCTACTTTCAGCCGATGCGACTTGTCTGTCGCTGAACAGTCGCTTTTTATGTATTCAGCACCTATGTATAATGTTGTAAAAATGCTCTAGAAGCTAAAGTCGCAGAAATGTCACACATATTTGGCCTGCAACTTTCTGTGCGACAAATTCAGACAGGAAAAATCAGTATAAATCCTTAGAAAATTATCCCCCAGTGTCTCCATCTGCTGGCGGTATTGAATAAGCATTGCTGCACTGATGGGGTATGCATTAGACGAAAAAAAAGAAGAAAAAGAAGAATAATACGCCCAGAAAAGAGGCGAAAAGGAGAAAAACGTAAAAAAACGTGAAAAAAAAGTAAGAGGAAGAGAAGGGAAAAAAAGGTGGAAATGGGTTTAAAAGTGATTTCGGCGGAGAAATATATATATATATATATATATATATATATATACGCGCACACACACACATATATATAAACGTATTCTCCGTTGAGATATTGCAGCCGCTGCTGTGTCCAGGCCCAGGAGCCTTAGCACTGTGCTGTGATGTCACTCAATACCACTGACATCACTAGGTGTAAACAACATCTCTCCTTTGCTGTGTATGTGACTATGGAGCTGTTTGGTGATGTCGTCTATTATGGCCTTCATAGAAGCAACAGGAGATTGTTGCATCCATCTAGAACCCTCAGAACTACAGTGCTATGATGTCACTCACTTCCACAGGCCTTGCAGAGTGTAAACAACAACAACCCAGCTTTGTTGTGTATGTAACCATAGGGATTTGTGATGTCACCTAGAACCTTCACAGCAGCGACAGCTTTATGAGGAGCATCAGCACTGCTCTGCCTGAGCAGAACCATCACCGCCATAGGTTGTCAAATAACCCGGATTTAACCCACACAGGTAAGTCCAATGGGGTGCAGGCATGTCCTCTATGCTTACAGCTTCCCGTGGGTGTTGGTTTGATACCGTTTGGGGACAGCCAAGGAGGCATCTGCAGGCAACAAAGGTAGGTGTGTGCTTGTGTGTGTGTTTCCTATGCAGATCCTAAGCCCAGTGTCACATGCAAGTAGGAGGAGTAAGAAGGGTTCCTGGCAAATCCGGGTTATGGATTGCATTTAAAAAGGCCCCGTGGGAGTGCAATGGGCCCCTGTCTTGCTGCTTAGCAATAATGGTATGGGTTTAGGTTCTGCTGTGTGTACTGGTGGTTGACTGCCCCCCAGCCCAGAGTGTGCATGGAAAATTGTCTGGCAGCCTCCCTGACAGCAAGCAGTGATAGTGCCCATGAAGGGGACCTTGTTGGGCCCGCCCCTTTCACGGTTATCGCTTCTCGGCCTTTTGGCTAAGATCAAGTGTAGTATCTGTTCTTATCAGTTTAATATCTGATACGTCCCCTATCTGGGGACCATATATTAAATGGATTTTTGAGAACGGGGGCCGATTTCGAAGCTTGCTTCCGTCGCCCTATGCATTGACCCGATATGGCAGTATCTTCGGGTACAGTGCACCACCCCCTTACAGGGTTAAAAAGAAAGATTCCTACTTTCATTGCTACCTGCTTGCTGGCTAGCCAGCTAGCCAGCCCTGTGGGCCTTGCTGCTGCTGCTGCAGCCAAAAAACAAAAGGTGGTGCTGCTGCTGCTTCTGCTGCTTCTGCTTCTGCTTGTGTCTGGCCGCTGTTGGAGCGTCCAGGCACAGGACTTCTGCTGCTGCTGACTAAATGGCCTCCTTAATTGGATCATTTGAGTAGCCAGCACACCTGTGCAGGTAGGGCATGACATGATAGGCAGCTGCCTTGATAGCGGGTGGGTGCTGAATGTTCCTAATTGACAAAATAAGATTAATGCTTATGAAGAAATATAAAATCTCATCCCTTCCCCAATATCGCGCCACACCCCTACCCCTTAATTCCCTGGTTGAACTTGATGGACATATGTCTTTTTTCGACCGTACTAACTATGTAACTATGTAACATAACATGGGGGGGGTCTCCTGGCTGTTCACACAGGTGTGTCATTGCTGTACATTGACCATGCATTGCTTCTGTGGTATTGCAAAGGCAAAGACAAATGCTTCCAGCCATCCATTGCACTAATGGATTGGTCATCAGCTGGCTGTCTATGTCCCGCATCAATATAGACCAAAGTACAGAGGGTTAGGCTATGCTATTGTGCACCTACCTGATGCATCAGAAGGTGCGAGGCCCTTGCTAAATTCTGTGCACAGACTTTGAGATCTATACTTTAGACTGTATCTAAACCTGCTCCAACATGGACTGACATTCTGGCCTACTTTCAGCCGATGCGACTTGTCTGTCGCTGAACAGTCGCTTTTTATGTATTCAGCACCTATGTATAATGTTGTAAAAATGCTCTAGAAGCTAAAGTCGCAGAAATGTCACACATATTTGGCCTGCAACTTTCTGTGCGACAAATTCAGACAGGAAAAATCAGTATAAATCCTTAGAAAATTATCCCCCAGTGTCTCCATCTGCTGGCGGTATTGAATAAGCATTGCTGCACTGATGGGGTATGCATTAGACGAAAAAAAAGAAGAAAAAGAAGAATAATACGCCCAGAAAAGAGGCGAAAAGGAGAAAAACGTAAAAAAACGTGAAAAAAAAGTAAGAGGAAGAGAAGGGAAAAAAAGGTGGAAATGGGTTTAAAAGTGATTTCGGCGGAGAAATATATATATATATATATATATATATATATATATATATACGCGCACACACACACATATATATAAACGTATTCTCCGTTGAGATATTGCAGCCGCTGCTGTGTCCAGGCCCAGGAGCCTTAGCACTGTGCTGTGATGTCACTCAATACCACTGACATCACTAGGTGTAAACAACATCTCTCCTTTGCTGTGTATGTGACTATGGAGCTGTTTGGTGATGTCGTCTATTATGGCCTTCATAGAAGCAACAGGAGATTGTTGCATCCATCTAGAACCCTCAGAACTACAGTGCTATGATGTCACTCACTTCCACAGGCCTTGCAGAGTGTAAACAACAACAACCCAGCTTTGTTGTGTATGTAACCATAGGGATTTGTGATGTCACCTAGAACCTTCACAGCAGCGACAGCTTTATGAGGAGCATCAGCACTGCTCTGCCTGAGCAGAACCATCACCGCCATAGGTTGTCAAATAACCCGGATTTAACCCACACAGGTAAGTCCAATGGGGTGCAGGCATGTCCTCTATGCTTACAGCTTCCCGTGGGTGTTGGTTTGATACCGTTTGGGGACAGCCAAGGAGGCATCTGCAGGCAACAAAGGTAGGTGTGTGCTTGTGTGTGTGTTTCCTATGCAGATCCTAAGCCCAGTGTCACATGCAAGTAGGAGGAGTAAGAAGGGTTCCTGGCAAATCCGGGTTATGGATTGCATTTAAAAAGGCCCCGTGGGAGTGCAATGGGCCCCTGTCTTGCTGCTTAGCAATAATGGTATGGGTTTAGGTTCTGCTGTGTGTACTGGTGGTTGACTGCCCCCCAGCCCAGAGTGTGCATGGAAAATTGTCTGGCAGCCTCCCTGACAGCAAGCAGTGATAGTGCCCATGAAGGGGACCTTGTTGGGCCCGCCCCTTTCACGGTTATCGCTTCTCGGCCTTTTGGCTAAGATCAAGTGTAGTATCTGTTCTTATCAGTTTAATATCTGATACGTCCCCTATCTGGGGACCATATATTAAATGGATTTTTGAGAACGGGGGCCGATTTCGAAGCTTGCTTCCGTCGCCCTATGCATTGACCCGATATGGCAGTATCTTCGGGTACAGTGCACCACCCCCTTACAGGGTTAAAAAGAAAGATTCCTACTTTCATTGCTACCTGCTTGCTGGCTAGCCAGCTAGCCAGCCCTGTGGGCCTTGCTGCTGCTGCTGCAGCCAAAAAACAAAAGGTGGTGCTGCTGCTGCTTCTGCTGCTTCTGCTTCTGCTTGTGTCTGGCCGCTGTTGGAGCGTCCAGGCACAGGACTTCTGCTGCTGCTGACTAAATGGCCTCCTTAATTGGATCATTTGAGTAGCCAGCACACCTGTGCAGGTAGGGCATGACATGATAGGCAGCTGCCTTGATAGCGGGTGGGTGCTGAATGTTCCTAATTGACAAAATAAGATTAATGCTTATGAAGAAATATAAAATCTCATCCCTTCCCCAATATCGCGCCACACCCCTACCCCTTAATTCCCTGGTTGAACTTGATGGACATATGTCTTTTTTCGACCGTACTAACTATGTAACTATGTAACATAACATGGGGGGGGTCTCCTGGCTGTTCACACAGGTGTGTCATTGCTGTACATTGACCATGCATTGCTTCTGTGGTATTGCAAAGGCAAAGACAAATGCTTCCAGCCATCCATTGCACTAATGGATTGGTCATCAGCTGGCTGTCTATGTCCCGCATCAATATAGACCAAAGTACAGAGGGTTAGGCTATGCTATTGTGCACCTACCTGATGCATCAGAAGGTGCGAGGCCCTTGCTAAATTCTGTGCACAGACTTTGAGATCTATACTTTAGACTGTATCTAAACCTGCTCCAACATGGACTGACATTCTGGCCTACTTTCAGCCGATGCGACTTGTCTGTCGCTGAACAGTCGCTTTTTATGTATTCAGCACCTATGTATAATGTTGTAAAAATGCTCTAGAAGCTAAAGTCGCAGAAATGTCACACATATTTGGCCTGCAACTTTCTGTGCGACAAATTCAGACAGGAAAAATCAGTATAAATCCTTAGAAAATTATCCCCCAGTGTCTCCATCTGCTGGCGGTATTGAATAAGCATTGCTGCACTGATGGGGTATGCATTAGACGAAAAAAAAGAAGAAAAAGAAGAATAATACGCCCAGAAAAGAGGCGAAAAGGAGAAAAACGTAAAAAAACGTGAAAAAAAAGTAAGAGGAAGAGAAGGGAAAAAAAGGTGGAAATGGGTTTAAAAGTGATTTCGGCGGAGAAATATATATATATATATATATATATATATATATATATATATATATATATATACGCGCACACACACACATATATATAAACGTATTCTCCGTTGAGATATTGCAGCCGCTGCTGTGTCCAGGCCCAGGAGCCTTAGCACTGTGCTGTGATGTCACTCAATACCACTGACATCACTAGGTGTAAACAACATCTCTCCTTTGCTGTGTATGTGACTATGGAGCTGTTTGGTGATGTCGTCTATTATGGCCTTCATAGAAGCAACAGGAGATTGTTGCATCCATCTAGAACCCTCAGAACTACAGTGCTATGATGTCACTCACTTCCACAGGCCTTGCAGAGTGTAAACAACAACAACCCAGCTTTGTTGTGTATGTAACCATAGGGATTTGTGATGTCACCTAGAACCTTCACAGCAGCGACAGCTTTATGAGGAGCATCAGCACTGCTCTGCCTGAGCAGAACCATCACCGCCATAGGTTGTCAAATAACCCGGATTTAACCCACACAGGTAAGTCCAATGGGGTGCAGGCATGTCCTCTATGCTTACAGCTTCCCGTGGGTGTTGGTTTGATACCGTTTGGGGACAGCCAAGGAGGCATCTGCAGGCAACAAAGGTAGGTGTGTGCTTGTGTGTGTGTTTCCTATGCAGATCCTAAGCCCAGTGTCACATGCAAGTAGGAGGAGTAAGAAGGGTTCCTGGCAAATCCGGGTTATGGATTGCATTTAAAAAGGCCCCGTGGGAGTGCAATGGGCCCCTGTCTTGCTGCTTAGCAATAATGGTATGGGTTTAGGTTCTGCTGTGTGTACTGGTGGTTGACTGCCCCCCAGCCCAGAGTGTGCATGGAAAATTGTCTGGCAGCCTCCCTGACAGCAAGCAGTGATAGTGCCCATGAAGGGGACCTTGTTGGGCCCGCCCCTTTCACGGTTATCGCTTCTCGGCCTTTTGGCTAAGATCAAGTGTAGTATCTGTTCTTATCAGTTTAATATCTGATACGTCCCCTATCTGGGGACCATATATTAAATGGATTTTTGAGAACGGGGGCCGATTTCGAAGCTTGCTTCCGTCGCCCTATGCATTGACCCGATATGGCAGTATCTTCGGGTACAGTGCACCACCCCCTTACAGGGTTAAAAAGAAAGATTCCTACTTTCATTGCTACCTGCTTGCTGGCTAGCCAGCTAGCCAGCCCTGTGGGCCTTGCTGCTGCTGCTGCAGCCAAAAAACAAAAGGTGGTGCTGCTGCTGCTTCTGCTGCTTCTGCTTCTGCTTGTGTCTGGCCGCTGTTGGAGCGTCCAGGCACAGGACTTCTGCTGCTGCTGACTAAATGGCCTCCTTAATTGGATCATTTGAGTAGCCAGCACACCTGTGCAGGTAGGGCATGACATGATAGGCAGCTGCCTTGATAGCGGGTGGGTGCTGAATGTTCCTAATTGACAAAATAAGATTAATGCTTATGAAGAAATATAAAATCTCATCCCTTCCCCAATATCGCGCCACACCCCTACCCCTTAATTCCCTGGTTGAACTTGATGGACATATGTCTTTTTTCGACCGTACTAACTATGTAACTATGTAACATAACATGGGGGGGGTCTCCTGGCTGTTCACACAGGTGTGTCATTGCTGTACATTGACCATGCATTGCTTCTGTGGTATTGCAAAGGCAAAGACAAATGCTTCCAGCCATCCATTGCACTAATGGATTGGTCATCAGCTGGCTGTCTATGTCCCGCATCAATATAGACCAAAGTACAGAGGGTTAGGCTATGCTATTGTGCACCTACCTGATGCATCAGAAGGTGCGAGGCCCTTGCTAAATTCTGTGCACAGACTTTGAGATCTATACTTTAGACTGTATCTAAACCTGCTCCAACATGGACTGACATTCTGGCCTACTTTCAGCCGATGCGACTTGTCTGTCGCTGAACAGTCGCTTTTTATGTATTCAGCACCTATGTATAATGTTGTAAAAATGCTCTAGAAGCTAAAGTCGCAGAAATGTCACACATATTTGGCCTGCAACTTTCTGTGCGACAAATTCAGACAGGAAAAATCAGTATAAATCCTTAGAAAATTATCCCCCAGTGTCTCCATCTGCTGGCGGTATTGAATAAGCATTGCTGCACTGATGGGGTATGCATTAGACGAAAAAAAAGAAGAAAAAGAAGAATAATACGCCCAGAAAAGAGGCGAAAAGGAGAAAAACGTAAAAAAACGTGAAAAAAAAGTAAGAGGAAGAGAAGGGAAAAAAAGGTGGAAATGGGTTTAAAAGTGATTTCGGCGGAGAAATATATATATATATATATATATATATATATATATATATATATATACGCGCACACACACACATATATATAAACGTATTCTCCGTTGAGATATTGCAGCCGCTGCTGTGTCCAGGCCCAGGAGCCTTAGCACTGTGCTGTGATGTCACTCAATACCACTGACATCACTAGGTGTAAACAACATCTCTCCTTTGCTGTGTATGTGACTATGGAGCTGTTTGGTGATGTCGTCTATTATGGCCTTCATAGAAGCAACAGGAGATTGTTGCATCCATCTAGAACCCTCAGAACTACAGTGCTATGATGTCACTCACTTCCACAGGCCTTGCAGAGTGTAAACAACAACAACCCAGCTTTGTTGTGTATGTAACCATAGGGATTTGTGATGTCACCTAGAACCTTCACAGCAGCGACAGCTTTATGAGGAGCATCAGCACTGCTCTGCCTGAGCAGAACCATCACCGCCATAGGTTGTCAAATAACCCGGATTTAACCCACACAGGTAAGTCCAATGGGGTGCAGGCATGTCCTCTATGCTTACAGCTTCCCGTGGGTGTTGGTTTGATACCGTTTGGGGACAGCCAAGGAGGCATCTGCAGGCAACAAAGGTAGGTGTGTGCTTGTGTGTGTGTTTCCTATGCAGATCCTAAGCCCAGTGTCACATGCAAGTAGGAGGAGTAAGAAGGGTTCCTGGCAAATCCGGGTTATGGATTGCATTTAAAAAGGCCCCGTGGGAGTGCAATGGGCCCCTGTCTTGCTGCTTAGCAATAATGGTATGGGTTTAGGTTCTGCTGTGTGTACTGGTGGTTGACTGCCCCCCAGCCCAGAGTGTGCATGGAAAATTGTCTGGCAGCCTCCCTGACAGCAAGCAGTGATAGTGCCCATGAAGGGGACCTTGTTGGGCCCGCCCCTTTCACGGTTATCGCTTCTCGGCCTTTTGGCTAAGATCAAGTGTAGTATCTGTTCTTATCAGTTTAATATCTGATACGTCCCCTATCTGGGGACCATATATTAAATGGATTTTTGAGAACGGGGGCCGATTTCGAAGCTTGCTTCCGTCGCCCTATGCATTGACCCGATATGGCAGTATCTTCGGGTACAGTGCACCACCCCCTTACAGGGTTAAAAAGAAAGATTCCTACTTTCATTGCTACCTGCTTGCTGGCTAGCCAGCTAGCCAGCCCTGTGGGCCTTGCTGCTGCTGCTGCAGCCAAAAAACAAAAGGTGGTGCTGCTGCTGCTTCTGCTTCTGCTGCTTCTGCTTGTGTCTGGCCGCTGTTGGAGCGTCCAGGCACAGGACTTCTGCTGCTGCTGACTAAATGGCCTCCTTAATTGGATCATTTGAGTAGCCAGCACACCTGTGCAGGTAGGGCATGACATGATAGGCAGCTGCCTTGATAGCGGGTGGGTGCTGAATGTTCCTAATTGACAAAATAAGATTAATGCTTATGAAGAAATATAAAATCTCATCCCTTCCCCAATATCGCGCCACACTCCTACCCCTTAATTCCCTGGTTGAACTTGATGGACATATGTCTTTTTTCGACCGTACTAACTATGTAACTATGTAACATAACATGGGGGGGGTCTCCTGGCTGTTCACACAGGTGTGTCATTGCTGTACATTGACCATGCATTGCTTCTGTGGTATTGCAAAGGCAAAGACAAATGCTTCCAGCCATCCATTGCACTAATGGATTGGTCATCAGCTGGCTGTCTATGTCCCGCATCAATATAGACCAAAGTACAGAGGGTTAGGCTATGCTATTGTGCACCTACCTGATGCATCAGAAGGTGCGAGGCCCTTGCTAAATTCTGTGCACAGACTTTGAGATCTATACTTTAGACTGTATCTAAACCTGCTCCAACATGGACTGACATTCTGGCCTACTTTCAGCCGATGCGACTTGTCTGTCGCTGAACAGTCGCTTTTTATGTATTCAGCACCTATGTATAATGTTGTAAAAATGCTCTAGAAGCTAAAGTCGCAGAAATGTCACACATATTTGGCCTGCAACTTTCTGTGCGACAAATTCAGACAGGAAAAATCAGTATAAATCCTTAGAAAATTATCCCCCAGTGTCTCCATCTGCTGGCGGTATTGAATAAGCATTGCTGCACTGATGGGGTATGCATTAGACGAAAAAAAAGAAGAAAAAGAAGAATAATACGCCCAGAAAAGAGGCGAAAAGGAGAAAAACGTAAAAAAACGTGAAAAAAAAGTAAGAGGAAGAGAAGGGAAAAAAAGGTGGAAATGGGTTTAAAAGTGATTTCGGCGGAGAAATATATATATATATATATATATATATATATATATATATATATACGCGCACACACACACATATATATAAACGTATTCTCCGTTGAGATATTGCAGCCGCTGCTGTGTCCAGGCCCAGGAGCCTTAGCACTGTGCTGTGATGTCACTCAATACCACTGACATCACTAGGTGTAAACAACATCTCTCCTTTGCTGTGTATGTGACTATGGAGCTGTTTGGTGATGTCGTCTATTATGGCCTTCATAGAAGCAACAGGAGATTGTTGCATCCATCTAGAACCCTCAGAACTACAGTGCTATGATGTCACTCACTTCCACAGGCCTTGCAGAGTGTAAACAACAACAACCCAGCTTTGTTGTGTATGTAACCATAGGGATTTGTGATGTCACCTAGAACCTTCACAGCAGCGACAGCTTTATGAGGAGCATCAGCACTGCTCTGCCTGAGCAGAACCATCACCGCCATAGGTTGTCAAATAACCCGGATTTAACCCACACAGGTAAGTCCAATGGGGTGCAGGCATGTCCTCTATGCTTACAGCTTCCCGTGGGTGTTGGTTTGATACCGTTTGGGGACAGCCAAGGAGGCATCTGCAGGCAACAAAGGTAGGTGTGTGCTTGTGTGTGTGTTTCCTATGCAGATCCTAAGCCCAGTGTCACATGCAAGTAGGAGGAGTAAGAAGGGTTCCTGGCAAATCCGGGTTATGGATTGCATTTAAAAAGGCCCCGTGGGAGTGCAAATGGGCCCCTGTCTTGCTGCTTAGCAATAATGGTATGGGTTTAGGTTCTGCTGTGTGTACTGGTGGTTGACTGCCCCCCAGCCCAGAGTGTGCATGGAAAATTGTCTGGCAGCCTCCCTGACAGCAAGCAGTGATAGTGCCCATGAAGGGGACCTTGTTGGGCCCGCCCCTTTCACGGTTATCGCTTCTCGGCCTTTTGGCTAAGATCAAGTGTAGTATCTGTTCTTATCAGTTTAATATCTGATACGTCCCCTATCTGGGGACCATATATTAAATGGATTTTTGAGAACGGGGGCCGATTTCGAAGCTTGCTTCCGTCGCCCTATGCATTGACCCGATATGGCAGTATCTTCGGGTACAGTGCACCACCCCCTTACAGGGTTAAAAAGAAAGATTCCTACTTTCATTGCTACCTGCTTGCTGGCTAGCCAGCTAGCCAGCCCTGTGGGCCTTGCTGCTGCTGCTGCAGCCAAAAAACAAAAGGTGGTGCTGCTGCTGCTTCTGCTGCTTCTGCTTCTGCTTGTGTCTGGCCGCTGTTGGAGCGTCCAGGCACAGGACTTCTGCTGCTGCTGACTAAATGGCCTCCTTAATTGGATCATTTGAGTAGCCAGCACACCTGTGCAGGTAGGGCATGACATGATAGGCAGCTGCCTTGATAGCGGGTGGGTGCTGAATGTTCCTAATTGACAAAATAAGATTAATGCTTATGAAGAAATATAAAATCTCATCCCTTCCCCAATATCGCGCCACACCCCTACCCCTTAATTCCCTGGTTGAACTTGATGGACATATGTCTTTTTTCGACCGTACTAACTATGTAACTATGTAACATAACATGGGGGGGGTCTCCTGGCTGTTCACACAGGTGTGTCATTGCTGTACATTGACCATGCATTGCTTCTGTGGTATTGCAAAGGCAAAGACAAATGCTTCCAGCCATCCATTGCACTAATGGATTGGTCATCAGCTGGCTGTCTATGTCCCGCATCAATATAGACCAAAGTACAGAGGGTTAGGCTATGCTATTGTGCACCTACCTGATGCATCAGAAGGTGCGAGGCCCTTGCTAAATTCTGTGCACAGACTTTGAGATCTATACTTTAGACTGTATCTAAACCTGCTCCAACATGGACTGACATTCTGGCCTACTTTCAGCCGATGCGACTTGTCTGTCGCTGAACAGTCGCTTTTTATGTATTCAGCACCTATGTATAATGTTGTAAAAATGCTCTAGAAGCTAAAGTCGCAGAAATGTCACACATATTTGGCCTGCAACTTTCTGTGCGACAAATTCAGACAGGAAAAATCAGTATAAATCCTTAGAAAATTATCCCCCAGTGTCTCCATCTGCTGGCGGTATTGAATAAGCATTGCTGCACTGATGGGGTATGCATTAGACGAAAAAAAAGAAGAAAAAGAAGAATAATACGCCCAGAAAAGAGGCGAAAAGGAGAAAAACGTAAAAAAACGTGAAAAAAAAGTAAGAGGAAGAGAAGGGAAAAAAAGGTGGAAATGGGTTTAAAAGTGATTTCGGCGGAGAAATATATATATATATATATATATATATATATATATATATATATATACGCGCACACACACACATATATATAAACGTATTCTCCGTTGAGATATTGCAGCCGCTGCTGTGTCCAGGCCCAGGAGCCTTAGCACTGTGCTGTGATGTCACTCAATACCACTGACATCACTAGGTGTAAACAACATCTCTCCTTTGCTGTGTATGTGACTATGGAGCTGTTTGGTGATGTCGTCTATTATGGCCTTCATAGAAGCAACAGGAGATTGTTGCATCCATCTAGAACCCTCAGAACTACAGTGCTATGATGTCACTCACTTCCACAGGCCTTGCAGAGTGTAAACAACAACAACCCAGCTTTGTTGTGTATGTAACCATAGGGATTTGTGATGTCACCTAGAACCTTCACAGCAGCGACAGCTTTATGAGGAGCATCAGCACTGCTCTGCCTGAGCAGAACCATCACCGCCATAGGTTGTCAAATAACCCGGATTTAACCCACACAGGTAAGTCCAATGGGGTGCAGGCATGTCCTCTATGCTTACAGCTTCCCGTGGGTGTTGGTTTGATACCGTTTGGGGACAGCCAAGGAGGCATCTGCAGGCAACAAAGGTAGGTGTGTGCTTGTGTGTGTGTTTCCTATGCAGATCCTAAGCCCAGTGTCACATGCAAGTAGGAGGAGTAAGAAGGGTTCCTGGCAAATCCGGGTTATGGATTGCATTTAAAAAGGCCCCGTGGGAGTGCAATGGGCCCCTGTCTTGCTGCTTAGCAATAATGGTATGGGTTTAGGTTCTGCTGTGTGTACTGGTGGTTGACTGCCCCCCAGCCCAGAGTGTGCATGGAAAATTGTCTGGCAGCCTCCCTGACAGCAAGCAGTGATAGTGCCCATGAAGGGGACCTTGTTGGGCCCGCCCCTTTCACGGTTATCGCTTCTCGGCCTTTTGGCTAAGATCAAGTGTAGTATCTGTTCTTATCAGTTTAATATCTGATACGTCCCCTATCTGGGGACCATATATTAAATGGATTTTTGAGAACGGGGGCCGATTTCGAAGCTTGCTTCCGTCGCCCTATGCATTGACCCGATATGGCAGTATCTTCGGGTACAGTGCACCACCCCCTTACAGGGTTAAAAAGAAAGATTCCTACTTTCATTGCTACCTGCTTGCTGGCTAGCCAGCTAGCCAGCCCTGTGGGCCTTGCTGCTGCTGCTGCAGCCAAAAAACAAAAGGTGGTGCTGCTGCTGCTTCTGCTGCTTCTGCTTCTGCTTGTGTCTGGCCGCTGTTGGAGCGTCCAGGCACAGGACTTCTGCTGCTGCTGACTAAATGGCCTCCTTAATTGGATCATTTGAGTAGCCAGCACACCTGTGCAGGTAGGGCATGACATGATAGGCAGCTGCCTTGATAGCGGGTGGGTGCTGAATGTTCCTAATTGACAAAATAAGATTAATGCTTATGAAGAAATATAAAATCTCATCCCTTCCCCAATATCGCGCCACACTCCTACCCCTTAATTCCCTGGTTGAACTTGATGGACATATGTCTTTTTTCGACCGTACTAACTATGTAACTATGTAACATAACATGGGGGGGGTCTCCTGGCTGTTCACACAGGTGTGTCATTGCTGTACATTGACCATGCATTGCTTCTGTGGTATTGCAAAGGCAAAGACAAATGCTTCCAGCCATCCATTGCACTAATGGATTGGTCATCAGCTGGCTGTCTATGTCCCGCATCAATATAGACCAAAGTACAGAGGGTTAGGCTATGCTATTGTGCACCTACCTGATGCATCAGAAGGTGCGAGGCCCTTGCTAAATTCTGTGCACAGACTTTGAGATCTATACTTTAGACTGTATCTAAACCTGCTCCAACATGGACTGACATTCTGGCCTACTTTCAGCCGATGCGACTTGTCTGTCGCTGAACAGTCGCTTTTTATGTATTCAGCACCTATGTATAATGTTGTAAAAATGCTCTAGAAGCTAAAGTCGCAGAAATGTCACACATATTTGGCCTGCAACTTTCTGTGCGACAAATTCAGACAGGAAAAATCAGTATAAATCCTTAGAAAATTATCCCCCAGTGTCTCCATCTGCTGGCGGTATTGAATAAGCATTGCTGCACTGATGGGGTATGCATTAGACGAAAAAAAAGAAGAAAAAGAAGAATAATACGCCCAGAAAAGAGGCGAAAAGGAGAAAAACGTAAAAAAAACGTGAAAAAAAAGTAAGAGGAAGAGAAGGGAAAAAAAGGTGGAAATGGGTTTAAAAGTGATTTCGGCGGAGAAATATATATATATATATATATATATATATATATATATATATATACGCGCACACACACACATATATATAAACGTATTCTCCGTTGAGATATTGCAGCCGCTGCTGTGTCCAGGCCCAGGAGCCTTAGCACTGTGCTGTGATGTCACTCAATACCACTGACATCACTAGGTGTAAACAACATCTCTCCTTTGCTGTGTATGTGACTATGGAGCTGTTTGGTGATGTCGTCTATTATGGCCTTCATAGAAGCAACAGGAGATTGTTGCATCCATCTAGAACCCTCAGAACTACAGTGCTATGATGTCACTCACTTCCACAGGCCTTGCAGAGTGTAAACAACAACAACCCAGCTTTGTTGTGTATGTAACCATAGGGATTTGTGATGTCACCTAGAACCTTCACAGCAGCGACAGCTTTATGAGGAGCATCAGCACTGCTCTGCCTGAGCAGAACCATCACCGCCATAGGTTGTCAAATAACCCGGATTTAACCCACACAGGTAAGTCCAATGGGGTGCAGGCATGTCCTCTATGCTTACAGCTTCCCGTGGGTGTTGGTTTGATACCGTTTGGGGACAGCCAAGGAGGCATCTGCAGGCAACAAAGGTAGGTGTGTGCTTGTGTGTGTGTTTCCTATGCAGATCCTAAGCCCAGTGTCACATGCAAGTAGGAGGAGTAAGAAGGGTTCCTGGCAAATCCGGGTTATGGATTGCATTTAAAAAGGCCCCGTGGGAGTGCAATGGGCCCCTGTCTTGCTGCTTAGCAATAATGGTATGGGTTTAGGTTCTGCTGTGTGTACTGGTGGTTGACTGCCCCCCAGCCCAGAGTGTGCATGGAAAATTGTCTGGCAGCCTCCCTGACAGCAAGCAGTGATAGTGCCCATGAAGGGGACCTTGTTGGGCCCGCCCCTTTCACGGTTATCGCTTCTCGGCCTTTTGGCTAAGATCAAGTGTAGTATCTGTTCTTATCAGTTTAATATCTGATACGTCCCCTATCTGGGGACCATATATTAAATGGATTTTTGAGAACGGGGGCCGATTTCGAAGCTTGCTTCCGTCGCCCTATGCATTGACCCGATATGGCAGTATCTTCGGGTACAGTGCACCACCCCCTTACAGGGTTAAAAAGAAAGATTCCTACTTTCATTGCTACCTGCTTGCTGGCTAGCCAGCTAGCCAGCCCTGTGGGCCTTGCTGCTGCTGCTGCAGCCAAAAAACAAAAGGTGGTGCTGCTGCTGCTTCTGCTGCTTCTGCTTCTGCTTGTGTCTGGCCGCTGTTGGAGCGTCCAGGCACAGGACTTCTGCTGCTGCTGACTAAATGGCCTCCTTAATTGGATCATTTGAGTAGCCAGCACACCTGTGCAGGTAGGGCATGACATGATAGGCAGCTGCCTTGATAGCGGGTGGGTGCTGAATGTTCCTAATTGACAAAATAAGATTAATGCTTATGAAGAAATATAAAATCTCATCCCTTCCCCAATATCGCGCCACACCCCTACCCCTTAATTCCCTGGTTGAACTTGATGGACATATGTCTTTTTTCGACCGTACTAACTATGTAACTATGTAACATAACATGGGGGGGGTCTCCTGGCTGTTCACACAGGTGTGTCATTGCTGTACATTGACCATGCATTGCTTCTGTGGTATTGCAAAGGCAAAGACAAATGCTTCCAGCCATCCATTGCACTAATGGATTGGTCATCAGCTGGCTGTCTATGTCCCGCATCAATATAGACCAAAGTACAGAGGGTTAGGCTATGCTATTGTGCACCTACCTGATGCATCAGAAGGTGCGAGGCCCTTGCTAAATTCTGTGCACAGACTTTGAGATCTATACTTTAGACTGTATCTAAACCTGCTCCAACATGGACTGACATTCTGGCCTACTTTCAGCCGATGCGACTTGTCTGTCGCTGAACAGTCGCTTTTTATGTATTCAGCACCTATGTATAATGTTGTAAAAATGCTCTAGAAGCTAAAGTCGCAGAAATGTCACACATATTTGGCCTGCAACTTTCTGTGCGACAAATTCAGACAGGAAAAATCAGTATAAATCCTTAGAAAATTATCCCCCAGTGTCTCCATCTGCTGGCGGTATTGAATAAGCATTGCTGCACTGATGGGGTATGCATTAGACGAAAAAAAAGAAGAAAAAGAAGAATAATACGCCCAGAAAAGAGGCGAAAAGGAGAAAAACGTAAAAAAACGTGAAAAAAAAGTAAGAGGAAGAGAAGGGAAAAAAAGGTGGAAATGGGTTTAAAAGTGATTTCGGCGGAGAAATATATATATATATATATATATATATATATATATATATATATATATATATATACGAGCACACACACACATATATATACGAGCACACACACACATATATATAAACGTATTCTCCGTTGAGATATTGCAGCCGCTGCTGTGTCCAGGCCCAGGAGCCTTAGCACTGTGCTGTGATGTCACTCAATACCACTGACATCACTAGGTGTAAACAACATCTCTCCTTTGCTGTGTATGTGACTATGGAGCTGTTTGGTGATGTCGTCTATTATGGCCTTCATAGAAGCAACAGGAGATTGTTGCATCCATCTAGAACCCTCAGAACTACAGTGCTATGATGTCACTCACTTCCACAGGCCTTGCAGAGTGTAAACAACAACAACCCAGCTTTGTTGTGTATGTAACCATAGGGATTTGTGATGTCACCTAGAACCTTCACAGCAGCGACAGCTTTATGAGGAGCATCAGCACTGCTCTGCCTGAGCAGAACCATCACCGCCATAGGTTGTCAAATAACCCGGATTTAACCCACACAGGTAAGTCCAATGGGGTGCAGGCATGTCCTCTATGCTTACAGCTTCCCGTGGGTGTTGGTTTGATACCGTTTGGGGACAGCCAAGGAGGCATCTGCAGGCAACAAAGGTAGGTGTGTGCTTGTGTGTGTGTTTCCTATGCAGATCCTAAGCCCAGTGTCACATGCAAGTAGGAGGAGTAAGAAGGGTTCCTGGCAAATCCGGGTTATGGATTGCATTTAAAAAGGCCCCGTGGGAGTGCAATGGGCCCCTGTCTTGCTGCTTAGCAATAATGGTATGGGTTTAGGTTCTGCTGTGTGTACTGGTGGTTGACTGCCCCCCAGCCCAGAGTGTGCATGGAAAATTGTCTGGCAGCCTCCCTGACAGCAAGCAGTGATAGTGCCCATGAAGGGGACCTTGTTGGGCCCGCCCCTTTCACGGTTATCGCTTCTCGGCCTTTTGGCTAAGATCAAGTGTAGTATCTGTTCTTATCAGTTTAATATCTGATACGTCCCCTATCTGGGGACCATATATTAAATGGATTTTTGAGAACGGGGGCCGATTTCGAAGCTTGCTTCCGTCGCCCTATGCATTGACCCGATATGGCAGTATCTTCGGGTACAGTGCACCACCCCCTTACAGGGTTAAAAAGAAAGATTCCTACTTTCATTGCTACCTGCTTGCTGGCTAGCCAGCTAGCCAGCCCTGTGGGCCTTGCTGCTGCTGCTGCAGCCAAAAAACAAAAGGTGGTGCTGCTGCTGCTTCTGCTGCTTCTGCTTCTGCTTGTGTCTGGCCGCTGTTGGAGCGTCCAGGCACAGGACTTCTGCTGCTGCTGACTAAATGGCCTCCTTAATTGGATCATTTGAGTAGCCAGCACACCTGTGCAGGTAGGGCATGACATGATAGGCAGCTGCCTTGATAGCGGGTGGGTGCTGAATGTTCCTAATTGACAAAATAAGATTAATGCTTATGAAGAAATATAAAATCTCATCCCTTCCCCAATATCGCGCCACACCCCTACCCCTTAATTCCCTGGTTGAACTTGATGGACATATGTCTTTTTTCGACCGTACTAACTATGTAACTATGTAACATAACATGGGGGGGGTCTCCTGGCTGTTCACACAGGTGTGTCATTGCTGTACATTGACCATGCATTGCTTCTGTGGTATTGCAAAGGCAAAGACAAATGCTTCCAGCCATCCATTGCACTAATGGATTGGTCATCAGCTGGCTGTCTATGTCCCGCATCAATATAGACCAAAGTACAGAGGGTTAGGCTATGCTATTGTGCACCTACCTGATGCATCAGAAGGTGCGAGGCCCTTGCTAAATTCTGTGCACAGACTTTGAGATCTATACTTTAGACTGTATCTAAACCTGCTCCAACATGGACTGACATTCTGGCCTACTTTCAGCCGATGCGACTTGTCTGTCGCTGAACAGTCGCTTTTTATGTATTCAGCACCTATGTATAATGTTGTAAAAATGCTCTAGAAGCTAAAGTCGCAGAAATGTCACACATATTTGGCCTGCAACTTTCTGTGCGACAAATTCAGACAGGAAAAATCAGTATAAATCCTTAGAAAATTATCCCCCAGTGTCTCCATCTGCTGGCGGTATTGAATAAGCATTGCTGCACTGATGGGGTATGCATTAGACGAAAAAAAAGAAGAAAAAGAAGAATAATACGCCCAGAAAAGAGGCGAAAAGGAGAAAAACGTAAAAAAACGTGAAAAAAAAGTAAGAGGAAGAGAAGGGAAAAAAAGGTGGAAATGGGTTTAAAAGTGATTTCGGCGGAGAAATATATATATATATATATATATATATATATATATATATATATATATACGCGCACACACACACATATATATAAACGTATTCTCCGTTGAGATATTGCAGCCGCTGCTGTGTCCAGGCCCAGGAGCCTTAGCACTGTGCTGTGATGTCACTCAATACCACTGACATCACTAGGTGTAAACAACATCTCTCCTTTGCTGTGTATGTGACTATGGAGCTGTTTGGTGATGTCGTCTATTATGGCCTTCATAGAAGCAACAGGAGATTGTTGCATCCATCTAGAACCCTCAGAACTACAGTGCTATGATGTCACTCACTTCCACAGGCCTTGCAGAGTGTAAACAACAACAACCCAGCTTTGTTGTGTATGTAACCATAGGGATTTGTGATGTCACCTAGAACCTTCACAGCAGCGACAGCTTTATGAGGAGCATCAGCACTGCTCTGCCTGAGCAGAACCATCACCGCCATAGGTTGTCAAATAACCCGGATTTAACCCACACAGGTAAGTCCAATGGGGTGCAGGCATGTCCTCTATGCTTACAGCTTCCCGTGGGTGTTGGTTTGATACCGTTTGGGGACAGCCAAGGAGGCATCTGCAGGCAACAAAGGTAGGTGTGTGCTTGTGTGTGTGTTTCCTATGCAGATCCTAAGCCCAGTGTCACATGCAAGTAGGAGGAGTAAGAAGGGTTCCTGGCAAATCCGGGTTATGGATTGCATTTAAAAAGGCCCCGTGGGAGTGCAATGGGCCCCTGTCTTGCTGCTTAGCAATAATGGTATGGGTTTAGGTTCTGCTGTGTGTACTGGTGGTTGACTGCCCCCCAGCCCAGAGTGTGCATGGAAAATTGTCTGGCAGCCTCCCTGACAGCAAGCAGTGATAGTGCCCATGAAGGGGACCTTGTTGGGCCCGCCCCTTTCACGGTTATCGCTTCTCGGCCTTTTGGCTAAGATCAAGTGTAGTATCTGTTCTTATCAGTTTAATATCTGATACGTCCCCTATCTGGGGACCATATATTAAATGGATTTTTGAGAACGGGGGCCGATTTCGAAGCTTGCTTCCGTCGCCCTATGCATTGACCCGATATGGCAGTATCTTCGGGTACAGTGCACCACCCCCTTACAGGGTTAAAAAGAAAGATTCCTACTTTCATTGCTACCTGCTTGCTGGCTAGCCAGCTAGCCAGCCCTGTGGGCCTTGCTGCTGCTGCTGCAGCCAAAAAACAAAAGGTGGTGCTGCTGCTGCTTCTGCTGCTTCTGCTTCTGCTTGTGTCTGGCCGCTGTTGGAGCGTCCAGGCACAGGACTTCTGCTGCTGCTGACTAAATGGCCTCCTTAATTGGATCATTTGAGTAGCCAGCACACCTGTGCAGGTAGGGCATGACATGATAGGCAGCTGTCTTGATAGCGGGTGGGTGCTGAATGTTCCTAATTGACAAAATAAGATTAATGCTTATGAAGAAATATAAAATCTCATCCCTTCCCCAATATCGCGCCACACCCCTACCCCTTAATTCCCTGGTTGAACTTGATGGACATATGTCTTTTTTCGACCGTACTAACTATGTAACTATGTAACATAACATGGGGGGGGTCTCCTGGCTGTTCACACAGGTGTGTCATTGCTGTACATTGACCATGCATTGCTTCTGTGGTATTGCAAAGGCAAAGACAAATGCTTCCAGCCATCCATTGCACTAATGGATTGGTCATCAGCTGGCTGTCTATGTCCCGCATCAATATAGACCAAAGTACAGAGGGTTAGGCTATGCTATTGTGCACCTACCTGATGCATCAGAAGGTGCGAGGCCCTTGCTAAATTCTGTGCACAGACTTTGAGATCTATACTTTAGACTGTATCTAAACCTGCTCCAACATGGACTGACATTCTGGCCTACTTTCAGCCGATGCGACTTGTCTGTCGCTGAACAGTCGCTTTTTATGTATTCAGCACCTATGTATAATGTTGTAAAAATGCTCTAGAAGCTAAAGTCGCAGAAATGTCACACATATTTGGCCTGCAACTTTCTGTGCGACAAATTCAGACAGGAAAAATCAGTATAAATCCTTAGAAAATTATCCCCCAGTGTCTCCATCTGCTGGCGGTATTGAATAAGCATTGCTGCACTGATGGGGTATGCATTAGACGAAAAAAAAGAAGAAAAAGAAGAATAATACGCCCAGAAAAGAGGCGAAAAGGAGAAAAACGTAAAAAAACGTGAAAAAAAAGTAAGAGGAAGAGAAGGGAAAAAAAGGTGGAAATGGGTTTAAAAGTGATTTCGGCGGAGAAATATATATATATATATATATATATATATATATATATATATATATACGCGCACACACACACATATATATAAACGTATTCTCCGTTGAGATATTGCAGCCGCTGCTGTGTCCAGGCCCAGGAGCCTTAGCACTGTGCTGTGATGTCACTCAATACCACTGACATCACTAGGTGTAAACAACATCTCTCCTTTGCTGTGTATGTGACTATGGAGCTGTTTGGTGATGTCGTCTATTATGGCCTTCATAGAAGCAACAGGAGATTGTTGCATCCATCTAGAACCCTCAGAACTACAGTGCTATGATGTCACTCACTTCCACAGGCCTTGCAGAGTGTAAACAACAACAACCCAGCTTTGTTGTGTATGTAACCATAGGGATTTGTGATGTCACCTAGAACCTTCACAGCAGCGACAGCTTTATGAGGAGCATCAGCACTGCTCTGCCTGAGCAGAACCATCACCGCCATAGGTTGTCAAATAACCCGGATTTAACCCACACAGGTAAGTCCAATGGGGTGCAGGCATGTCCTCTATGCTTACAGCTTCCCGTGGGTGTTGGTTTGATACCGTTTGGGGACAGCCAAGGAGGCATCTGCAGGCAACAAAGGTAGGTGTGTGCTTGTGTGTGTGTTTCCTATGCAGATCCTAAGCTCAGTGTCACATGCAAGTAGGAGGAGTAAGAAGGGTTCCTGGCAAATCCGGGTTATGGATTGCATTTAAAAAGGCCCCGTGGGAGTGCAATGGGCCCCTGTCTTGCTGCTTAGCAATAATGGTATGGGTTTAGGTTCTGCTGTGTGTACTGGTGGTTGACTGCCCCCCAGCCCAGAGTGTGCATGGAAAATTGTCTGGCAGCCTCCCTGACAGCAAGCAGTGATAGTGCCCATGAAGGGGACCTTGTTGGGCCTGCCCCTTTCACGGTTATCGCTTCTCGGCCTTTTGGCTAAGATCAAGTGTAGTATCTGTTCTTATCAGTTTAATATCTGATACGTCCCCTATCTGGGGACCATATATTAAATGGATTTTTGAGAACGGGGGCCGATTTCGAAGCTTGCTTCCGTCGCCCTATGCATTGACCCGATATGGCAGTATCTTCGGGTACAGTGCACCACCCCCTTACAGGGTTAAAAAGAAAGATTCCTACTTTCATTGCTACCTGCTTGCTGGCTAGCCAGCTAGCCAGCCCTGTGGGCCTTGCTGCTGCTGCTGCAGCCAAAAAACAAAAGGTGGTGCTGCTGCTGCTTCTGCTGCTTCTGCTTCTGCTTCTGCTTGTGTCTGGCCGCTGTTGGAGCGTCCAGGCACAGGACTTCTGCTGCTGCTGACTAAATGGCCTCCTTAATTGGATCATTTGAGTAGCCAGCACACCTGTGCAGGTAGGGCATGACATGATAGGCAGCTGCCTTGATAGCGGGTGGGTGCTGAATGTTCCTAATTGACAAAATAAGATTAATGCTTATGAAGAAATATAAAATCTCATCCCTTCCCCAATATCGCGCCACACCCCTACCCCTTAATTCCCTGGTTGAACTTGATGGACATATGTCTTTTTTCGACCGTACTAACTATGTAACTATGTAACATAACATGGGGGGGGTCTCCTGGCTGTTCACACAGGTGTGTCATTGCTGTACATTGACCATGCATTGCTTCTGTGGTATTGCAAAGGCAAAGACAAATGCTTCCAGCCATCCATTGCACTAATGGATTGGTCATCAGCTGGCTGTCTATGTCCCGCATCAATATAGACCAAAGTACAGAGGGTTAGGCTATGCTATTGTGCACCTACCTGATGCATCAGAAGGTGCGAGGCCCTTGCTAAATTCTGTGCACAGACTTTGAGATCTATACTTTAGACTGTATCTAAACCTGCTCCAACATGGACTGACATTCTGGCCTACTTTCAGCCGATGCGACTTGTCTGTCGCTGAACAGTCGCTTTTTATGTATTCAGCACCTATGTATAATGTTGTAAAAATGCTCTAGAAGCTAAAGTCGCAGAAATGTCACACATATTTGGCCTGCAACTTTCTGTGCGACAAATTCAGACAGGAAAAATCAGTATAAATCCTTAGAAAATTATCCCCCAGTGTCTCCATCTGCTGGCGGTATTGAATAAGCATTGCTGCACTGATGGGGTATGCATTAGACGAAAAAAAAGAAGAAAAAGAAGAATAATACGCCCAGAAAAGAGGCGAAAAGGAGAAAAACGTAAAAAAACGTGAAAAAAAAGTAAGAGGAAGAGAAGGGAAAAAAAGGTGGAAATGGGTTTAAAAGTGATTTCGGCGGAGAAATATATATATATATATATATATATATATATATATATATATATATACGCGCACACACACACATATATATAAACGTATTCTCCGTTGAGATATTGCAGCCGCTGCTGTGTCCAGGCCCAGGAGCCTTAGCACTGTGCTGTGATGTCACTCAATACCACTGACATCACTAGGTGTAAACAACATCTCTCCTTTGCTGTGTATGTGACTATGGAGCTGTTTGGTGATGTCGTCTATTATGGCCTTCATAGAAGCAACAGGAGATTGTTGCATCCATCTAGAACCCTCAGAACTACAGTGCTATGATGTCACTCACTTCCACAGGCCTTGCAGAGTGTAAACAACAACAACCCAGCTTTGTTGTGTATGTAACCATAGGGATTTGTGATGTCACCTAGAACCTTCACAGCAGCGACAGCTTTATGAGGAGCATCAGCACTGCTCTGCCTGAGCAGAACCATCACCGCCATAGGTTGTCAAATAACCCGGATTTAACCCACACAGGTAAGTCCAATGGGGTGCAGGCATGTCCTCTATGCTTACAGCTTCCCGTGGGTGTTGGTTTGATACCGTTTGGGGACAGCCAAGGAGGCATCTGCAGGCAACAAAGGTAGGTGTGTGCTTGTGTGTGTGTTTACTATGCAGATCCTAAGCCCAGTGTCACATGCAAGTAGGAGGAGTAAGAAGGGTTCCTGGCAAATCCGGGTTATGGATTGCATTTAAAAAGGCCCCGTGGGAGTGCAATGGGCCCCTGTCTTGCTGCTTAGCAATAATGGTATGGGTTTAGGTTCTGCTGTGTGTACTGGTGGTTGACTGCCCCCCAGCCCAGAGTGTGCATGGAAAATTGTCTGGCAGCCTCCCTGACAGCAAGCAGTGATAGTGCCCATGAAGGGGACCTTGTTGGGCCCGCCCCTTTCACGGTTATCGCTTCTCGGCCTTTTGGCTAAGATCAAGTGTAGTATCTGTTCTTATCAGTTTAATATCTGATACGTCCCCTATCTGGGGACCATATATTAAATGGATTTTTGAGAACGGGGGCCGATTTCGAAGCTTGCTTCCGTCGCCCTATGCATTGACCCGATATGGCAGTATCTTCGGGTACAGTGCACCACCCCCTTACAGGGTTAAAAAGAAAGATTCCTACTTTCATTGCTACCTGCTTGCTGGCTAGCCAGCTAGCCAGCCCTGTGGGCCTTGCTGCTGCTGCTGCAGCCAAAAAACAAAAGGTGGTGCTGCTGCTGCTTCTGCTGCTTCTGCTTCTGCTTGTGTCTGGCCGCTGTTGGAGCGTCCAGGCACAGGACTTCTGCTGCTGCTGACTAAATGGCCTCCTTAATTGGATCATTTGAGTAGCCAGCACACCTGTGCAGGTAGGGCATGACATGATAGGCAGCTGCCTTGATAGCGGGTGGGTGCTGAATGTTCCTAATTGACAAAATAAGATTAATGCTTATGAAGAAATATAAAATCTCATCCCTTCCCCAATATCGCGCCACACCCCTACCCCTTAATTCCCTGGTTGAACTTGATGGACATATGTCTTTTTTCGACCGTACTAACTATGTAACTATGTAACATAACATGGGGGGGGTCTCCTGGCTGTTCACACAGGTGTGTCATTGCTGTACATTGACCATGCATTGCTTCTGTGGTATTGCAAAGGCAAAGACAAATGCTTCCAGCCATCCATTGCACTAATGGATTGGTCATCAGCTGGCTGTCTATGTCCCGCATCAATATAGACCAAAGTACAGAGGGTTAGGCTATGCTATTGTGCACCTACCTGATGCATCAGAAGGTGCGAGGCCCTTGCTAAATTCTGTGCACAGACTTTGAGATCTATACTTTAGACTGTATCTAAACCTGCTCCAACATGGACTGACATTCTGGCCTACTTTCAGCCGATGCGACTTGTCTGTCGCTGAACAGTCGCTTTTTATGTATTCAGCACCTATGTATAATGTTGTAAAAATGCTCTAGAAGCTAAAGTCGCAGAAATGTCACACATATTTGGCCTGCAACTTTCTGTGCGACAAATTCAGACAGGAAAAATCAGTATAAATCCTTAGAAAATTATCCCCCAGTGTCTCCATCTGCTGGCGGTATTGAATAAGCATTGCTGCACTGATGGGGTATGCATTAGACGAAAAAAAAGAAGAAAAAGAAGAATAATACGCCCAGAAAAGAGGCGAAAAGGAGAAAAACGTAAAAAAACGTGAAAAAAAAGTAAGAGGAAGAGAAGGGAAAAAAAGGTGGAAATGGGTTTAAAAGTGATTTCGGCGGAGAAATATATATATATATATATATATATATATATATACGCGCACACACACACATATATATAAACGTATTCTCCGTTGAGATATTGCAGCCGCTGCTGTGTCCAGGCCCAGGAGCCTTAGCACTGTGCTGTGATGTCACTCAATACCACTGACATCACTAGGTGTAAACAACATCTCTCCTTTGCTGTGTATGTGACTATGGAGCTGTTTGGTGATGTCGTCTATTATGGCCTTCATAGAAGCAACAGGAGATTGTTGCATCCATCTAGAACCCTCAGAACTACAGTGCTATGATGTCACTCACTTCCACAGGCCTTGCAGAGTGTAAACAACAACAACCCAGCTTTGTTGTGTATGTAACCATAGGGATTTGTGATGTCACCTAGAACCTTCACAGCAGCGACAGCTTTATGAGGAGCATCAGCACTGCTCTGCCTGAGCAGAACCATCACCGCCATAGGTTGTCAAATAACCCGGATTTAACCCACACAGGTAAGTCCAATGGGGTGCAGGCATGTCCTCTATGCTTACAGCTTCCCGTGGGTGTTGGTTTGATACCGTTTGGGGACAGCCAAGGAGGCATCTGCAGGCAACAAAGGTAGGTGTGTGCTTGTGTGTGTGTTTCCTATGCAGATCCTAAGCCCAGTGTCACATGCAAGTAGGAGGAGTAAGAAGGGTTCCTGGCAAATCCGGGTTATGGATTGCATTTAAAAAGGCCCCGTGGGAGTGCAATGGGCCCCTGTCTTGCTGCTTAGCAATAATGGTATGGGTTTAGGTTCTGCTGTGTGTACTGGTGGTTGACTGCCCCCCAGCCCAGAGTGTGCATGGAAAATTGTCTGGCAGCCTCCCTGACAGCAAGCAGTGATAGTGCCCATGAAGGGGACCTTGTTGGGCCCGCCCCTTTCACGGTTATCGCTTCTCGGCCTTTTGGCTAAGATCAAGTGTAGTATCTGTTCTTATCAGTTTAATATCTGATACGTCCCCTATCTGGGGACCATATATTAAATGGATTTTTGAGAACGGGGGCCGATTTCGAAGCTTGCTTCCGTCGCCCTATGCATTGACCCGATATGGCAGTATCTTCGGGTACAGTGCACCACCCCCTTACAGGGTTAAAAAGAAAGATTCCTACTTTCATTGCTACCTGCTTGCTGGCTAGCCAGCTAGCCAGCCCTGTGGGCCTTGCTGCTGCTGCTGCAGCCAAAAAACAAAAGGTGGTGCTGCTGCTGCTTCTGCTGCTTCTGCTTCTGCTTGTGTCTGGCCGCTGTTGGAGCGTCCAGGCACAGGACTTCTGCTGCTGCTGACTAAATGGCCTCCTTAATTGGATCATTTGAGTAGCCAGCACACCTGTGCAGGTAGGGCATGACATGATAGGCAGCTGCCTTGATAGCGGGTGGGTGCTGAATGTTCCTAATTGACAAAATAAGATTAATGCTTATGAAGAAATATAAAATCTCATCCCTTCCCCAATATCGCGCCACACCCCTACCCCTTAATTCCCTGGTTGAACTTGATGGACATATGTCTTTTTTCGACCGTACTAACTATGTAACTATGTAACATAACATGGGGGGGGTCTCCTGGCTGTTCACACAGGTGTGTCATTGCTGTACATTGACCATGCATTGCTTCTGTGGTATTGCAAAGGCAAAGACAAATGCTTCCAGCCATCCATTGCACTAATGGATTGGTCATCAGCTGGCTGTCTATGTCCCGCATCAATATAGACCAAAGTACAGAGGGTTAGGCTATGCTATTGTGCACCTACCTGATGCATCAGAAGGTGCGAGGCCCTTGCTAAATTCTGTGCACAGACTTTGAGATCTATACTTTAGACTGTATCTAAACCTGCTCCAACATGGACTGACATTCTGGCCTACTTTCAGCCGATGCGACTTGTCTGTCGCTGAACAGTCGCTTTTTATGTATTCAGCACCTATGTATAATGTTGTAAAAATGCTCTAGAAGCTAAAGTCGCAGAAATGTCACACATATTTGGCCTGCAACTTTCTGTGCGACAAATTCAGACAGGAAAAATCAGTATAAATCCTTAGAAAATTATCCCCCAGTGTCTCCATCTGCTGGCGGTATTGAATAAGCATTGCTGCACTGATGGGGTATGCATTAGACGAAAAAAAAGAAGAAAAAGAAGAATAATACGCCCAGAAAAGAGGCGAAAAGGAGAAAAACGTAAAAAAACGTGAAAAAAAAGTAAGAGGAAGAGAAGGGAAAAAAAGGTGGAAATGGATTTAAAAGTGATTTCGGCGGAGAAATATATATATATATATATATATATATATATATATATATATATATATATACGCGCACACACACACATATATATAAACGTATTCTCCGTTGAGATATTGCAGCCGCTGCTGTGTCCAGGCCCAGGAGCCTTAGCACTGTGCTGTGATGTCACTCAATACCACTGACATCACTAGGTGTAAACAACATCTCTCCTTTGCTGTGTATGTGACTATGGAGCTGTTTGGTGATGTCGTCTATTATGGCCTTCATAGAAGCAACAGGAGATTGTTGCATCCATCTAGAACCCTCAGAACTACAGTGCTATGATGTCACTCACTTCCACAGGCCTTGCAGAGTGTAAACAACAACAACCCAGCTTTGTTGTGTATGTAACCATAGGGATTTGTGATGTCACCTAGAACCTTCACAGCAGCGACAGCTTTATGAGGAGCATCAGCACTGCTCTGCCTGAGCAGAACCATCACCGCCATAGGTTGTCAAATAACCCGGATTTAACCCACACAGGTAAGTCCAATGGGGTGCAGGCATGTCCTCTATGCTTACAGCTTCCCGTGGGTGTTGGTTTGATACCGTTTGGGGACAGCCAAGGAGGCATCTGCAGGCAACAAAGGTAGGTGTGTGCTTGTGTGTGTGTTTCCTATGCAGATCCTAAGCCCAGTGTCACATGCAAGTAGGAGGAGTAAGAAGGGTTCCTGGCAAATCCGGGTTATGGATTGCATTTAAAAAGGCCCCGTGGGAGTGCAATGGGCCCCTGTCTTGCTGCTTAGCAATAATGGTATGGGTTTAGGTTCTGCTGTGTGTACTGGTGGTTGACTGCCCCCCAGCCCAGAGTGTGCATGGAAAATTGTCTGGCAGCCTCCCTGACAGCAAGCAGTGATAGTGCCCATGAAGGGGACCTTGTTGGGCCCGCCCCTTTCACGGTTATCGCTTCTCGGCCTTTTGGCTAAGATCAAGTGTAGTATCTGTTCTTATCAGATACTTACCTGGCAGGGGAGATACCATGATCGCTACGGTCTGAAGAACTCCAAGCATTGTGGTAGAGATTTTGCGTAGTACGATTGCAGTACTTTTCGTTCTTATTAGAACCGCATTTCTCTAGAGCATACCACCTGAAGATCGTCTCCTGCCTGCCTCGGAACATCTGAAGAAGGAGAAGATCTTGAAGACTGCAGCTCCGGAAGAAGCCGACGAAGAACCTGGAAGAAGGGAATCGGCGGTGAATTCCGGAACAGCGGCGAAGAGGAAGGCGGCGCAGAATCTTTTCGAAGAAACTCGCTGCCTCTGGAGAGGGATTTGCATAGCTCCTCCCACCGGGACCGGATCTGCATAGCTCCTCCCACCCGGGAAAGAAGACTTTGCGAAGCCTCTCTCCGCAAGGAAGCGGAAAAGAGCCTGCTGGAAGAAGCCATGGCCTCAACCAGCAAGTCCACCCAGGAGGCTGCAGGGCAAGGCCTGGAGGTCCAGCCCCAACCACAGCAAGCTTCAACCTCCACCACGGCAAGGCAGAAGGGCGGCAGAATTCCTAACCTGGAAGCTCCAACCCTGGAGCCCTGGATGAGGCAGACTGTTGCCTTGAAGCTCAAGCCCGTGGACGGAAGGGTGCCGGACATGTCCCACGACGTGTTCTGCAAGAAGATGCTGGCGGATCAAGGCTTCCCCACGGCTGACACCCTGGGAATAGCAACCTTCTTTTCGGGAATCTTCTACATCACCTTTGCCACCATTGGGACCTGTAGAAGATACTGGGAGGTGGTGAAAGCGGCGAGTCCCGAATCCCCTTTCTCTCGCTTTGTGGGCAACTGCCTTATTCAAAGAGAGGAGAGGCGGGTGACGGTCTCAATGCGGAACCCACACACCCCAGGCACGGACATCTCGACCTTCCTGAAGCGCTTCTGCACCGTAGTGAGGGAGCCCACCCGCATCCTGAACTCACTCGGATACTGGACCTGCAAGTGGTCTGTGGTCGTCAGACTCAACAAGAACCCTGCTTCTCCAGACGGACTACAGCACCTGCCAACGACATTTTCCTTGGGCAACTCCACAGGACTTATCTTCTACCCGGACATGCCGCAGACCTGCAGGAGATGTGGCAAGATGGGCCACGAGGGCAAGGACTGTACGGAGGATGCCTGCAGGTATTGCCGTGTGACAGGTCACACGACCAAGGACTGCCCCAAGAGCAAGACCTGCAACCTCTGCGGACTGGCAGCCCACAGCTACAAGGACTGCCCCCAGAGGGAGAGAACATGGGCATCTGTGGCAGCGAGAGCACCGAATCCAGCCCCAGCTCCGGAGCCAACACCACGGATGGCCAAGCCGACCAAGGAGGGTAAGAAGGCGAAAGCCACCACCCCTGCCCTGTCCCGCCCCTCCCCTGCCCCTCCCGCCCCATCCCCTGCCCCTCCCGCCCCATCTCCTGCCCCTCCCGCCCCATCTCCTGCCCCTCCCGCCCCATCTCCTGCCCCATCCCGCCCCACCCCTGCCCCATCCCGTCCCACCCCTGCCCCACCCCGTCCCACCTCTGCCCCTCCTGCCCCATCCCGTCCCACCCCTGCCCCTCCTGCCCCATCCCGTCCCACCCCTGCCCCTCCTGCCCCATCCCGCCCCACCCCTGCCCCCCGTACCCCACCCCGGCCCACCCCTGCCCCGTCCTCCCCTGCCCGGCCCACCCCTGCCCCGTCCTCCCCTGCCCGACCCACCCCTGCCCCGTCCTCCCCTGCTCGGGCACTCTCTCCTGCCCCCCGCCCCACCCAGCCTCCTTTCTCTCCTGGCCCAGCAGCACCTAACCCCCCTCCAGCTGCTGGTGCCCGCCCTTCGGAGGACTTTCCTGTGCTTCCTCCCCCAGGTACCATACAGAGGAAGAGGAAAGGAAGGGACAACGCATCAGAAGAGTCCCACAAAAGAAAGATAATCGAGACCTGCGAGACCCCTCAAGCTTCAGATGAGGAGGAGGAGATGGAGCAGGTCTGCGAGAGCCTTGAAGCTTCAGAAGGAGAGGAGGTGATGGAGCAGGCCCAAGTGGAGCAGGTCCAAGCAGAGCCAGTCCAAGCTCAATCTATGGAGGAGCTGCTGCAGGACCCAGAGGTCAAGAAAATCCTGGACACTCCGTCCAACACGATCTACGACGAGTTCTTGGAAGGGCGCTACGAGAAGCCACACGAGCCGACAGGCGCCAGAGAAGAGGACCCGTCCGACCAGACTGGTAACTAGTATCAGAACTAACCTCTCTTTTTATTCCCATGGCTGATCTCAACATCTTCTGCATTAATGTGAGGAGTATTAGAGCTTGGTTTAGATTTCAGACTGTTCTTACGTTCTTAGATTCCCAGAGGTGTGATGTTTACATGTTGCAGGAATGTGCTTTGTCTGCTTCTAGGTCTTACAACCATCTGGCCAGGCAGTGGCCTCACGGCCCTTCCTACTGGTCTGGTGGGGGCGACAATAGGTCTGCGGGGGTGGCCATCCTGATCAGGGGAGGTAACTTTGCACTTGATTCCGTCCGGGAGCTCGTCTGTGGCAGACTTCTTGTCGCAGACGGTTCCTGGGCGGGTGAGCCCGTGCGGCTCATCAACGTGTACGCCTCCCCTGAGAGGGATGTCCGACTGGAGGTTCTCCAGGCCCTGCGGGCTGAACTCGCCACCACTAGGGCAGTAGTGTTGGGTGGTGACTTCAACTGCCCCATTGAGGTGGACGGGCGCAGTTCTGGCACATCCGCCAACCTGGACGTGACGTCTAAACTGCTGATTGAGATGGTGACGGAGGCATCCTTGCAGGACGTTGTCGGGTCCATCGGGAACGGCTCCGTAAACTATACGTGGAGCCGCCCCGATGGCTCGCTCCGTTCTCGGATAGACTTCATCTTCACTTCGAGAGCAGTCAGAAAGGTGTCGTACTCTATGGTCCCCTGCTTCTTCTCTGACCACAGGGCCATTCGATTCCGGGGGACTCTGGGCCATGGATTCCCACCTGGCCCGGGCTCCTGGAAGTTGAATTGTGCCCTGTTGGAGCAGAGGGAGGTCATGGAGGAACTTAGGGATGCTTACCTTGTATGGCGAAATGACAAATGTCTGTTCAAGTGCATCAGCGATTGGTGGGAATATGTTAAAGTCGAATTCCGTTGTTTCTTTCAGGCAAAAGGCAGACAACAGGCGTGTGCGAAGAAGTGGGACTTGAGGAAACTGCAGCGCGAGCTGCGGTCCCTGCAGGACCTGCTCCAGTGTGGCTGGGACGTCAGGGAGGAGCTGGAGGAGACCAAAAAGAGCTTGAAAAGGCACTTTGAGGAGGAATCCAAGCGAATCGTCTTTCGTTCCAAGGTGGAGAACCTGGAGAAGGGTGAGAAATGTAACTCTTTCTTTTTCAGGAAGCTCCATGCCGGCCACACGCCCCTGACTGAGCTACGAGATGAGACCGGACACATGAGGAGCGGCAAGGAGGAAGTGATGGGGGTCGTCCACGACTTCTACAGCAACCTCTACGCCCCCAAGTCATCCGACCCCGAAGCCGCCGAGAGGTTCCTGTCAGGTGTCACTAACGTTGTTGATCCCGCAGGTGCGGCGGCTATGGACGACCCCTTGACGGTGGGGGAGCTGCTCTCTGCCGCTAAATCCTTTAAGCCCGGCAGGACCCCGGGCAGTGACGGTCTCCCGGCCGAGCTCTACGTAGCGCTGGGTGACCTGATCTGTCCGGACCTGTTGGAGGTGTACGAGGAGATGGTGGTGGGGGGCAGAATGCCTCCGTCGTTGAGGGAAGGGATGATCACGATCTTGTATAAGCGGAAGGGGGAGAGATGTGACCTGAAAAACTGGCGTCCCATCTCTCTCCTGAACGTGGACTACAAGATCCTCGCCAAGGTGCTGGCCAACAGGCTGAAACCTGTCATGGGGCAGATCGTCCATCCGGACCAGACCTGCAGCATTCCTGGCCGCAGGATTGCCGACAGCCTTGCCCTTGTGAGAGACACGGTCCATTACATCCAGGACCGCGGGGGCCGCGCCGCCCTGGTCAGCTTAGATCAGGAGAAGGCGTTCGACCGTGTCTCCCACGCATTCATGGACAGGGTTTTGCGCAGGCTGGGTCTGGGGAAGATGTTTTGCTCTTTTGTTAACGTTATGTATTTTGACATTTACAGCACGGTGTTGGTGAACGGCTGGAAGACTGACCCCTTTCCTATTCTTTCAGGGGTTAGACAAGGCTGCCCTCTTTCACCTCTCCTTTTTGTTTGTGTTATAGAGCTCTTCGCTGAGACTATCCGGCAGAATGGAGAGATCAGAGGGATCACCGCACCAGGACCAGATCGCCACGAGGTCAAGTGCTCGCTCTACATGGACGACGTGACCGTCTTCTGCGCTGACCAGCGTTCGGTGACTGCACTCGTCCAGACCTGCGAGGACTTCGGCAGAGCTTCGGGGGCAAAAGTCAACTGCGGGAAGTCGGAGGCCATGCTCTTCGGGGAATGGCACCTGGCTTCTTCCGCCCCCTTCCCCTTTACTATTAAGCCGGACTTCATTCAAATTCTTGGAGTCTGGTTCGGGAAGGAAGGAGCGGCCCTTAAGTCTTGGCAAGACCGACTAGGAAGGATAAACTCGAAGATCGGACTGTGGAGCTCCAGAAAGCTCACGATGGAAGGCAAGGCACTTGTCCTGCGGAGTGAAGTTTTGCCTGTGCTCCAATATACCGCACAGGCCTGGCCTCCCCATACCACCGTTTGCAAGGCCATCACCCGGACAGTGTTTGGCTTCGTCTGGGGCAAAATGGACAGAGTCAAGAGGACCGTGATGTACAAGGAACCCCGCAAGGGTGGGAAGGGAATACCCGACATCCCCGCTCTGCTGAGGGCCTCCTTTGCATGTGTCACGGTGCAGCGGACTCTTGTAGAAAAGACTGGCTCAGCGGGCAGGTCCATGTCTCGCTTGCTTCTCATGCCCCTCTGGAGACAGCTGGGCTGGGACAAGTGGGACAGCTCCATCCCTTACAACTGGAACACTCCCTGGTTCTATGGGGATGTTGTCCGGTTTGTGAGGGAGCACCAGCTGGAAGGACTGAAACCAGACCTATGGAAGCCAAAGACAATCCACAAGCTCATCCGAGCTAAGGACTCGACCGAGCTGGTTCCGGGACTCCCCGCAGCCACTGCAGAGACAGTTTGGAACAATGTGGCCTCAAAGCGGCTTACCAATGGACACAAGGACTTGTCGTGGATGGCCGTCATGGGAGGTCTCTCTCTCAGGTCATTCATGCATGCCCGCAACCTGTGCAAGACCCGGTACTGCCCCCGTTGCCCCTACGTGGAGGAAACATCTTTCCACGTGTTTTGGCAGTGCCCCTTTGCACAGGGTCTGTTGGACGCCCTAGAACAGGAACTCAGAGACTCAGTGCCCAGGAGCTGCCTATCGTACCATTCGGTGCTTTACGGCCTGTTCCCTGGGACCCACGACGTGGAGGCCATCCAGGAGGCCTGGCGCCTTATGAACTGTTTTAAGGACGCAGTGTGGCTTGCCAGGAACCGCCTCGTGATCAACAGGGAAAACATGTCCGTCCGGGACTGCCGCAGGTTCATCAAGAACCTGCTTAGAGACTATTCCATCTTGGACAGCTCGGCCGTTGATGAGGAAGAAGAGGAGTGAAGACCCCTCTCCTTCTCCCATGTCTCCCTGAAGATACAGCCCAACAGTTTGGCCCTGTGATCCGCCCCCTCCCTACCCCCACATAGTCGCCCACACCCCTACCCCGATCACAGATTGTATTATTTGGTTTTTGTTTGATCTCTTGTGCCTTTATATTGCAGGATTGAGCTGAATGTTAGAGTAGCATGGTGTGCGATGTATAGCTTAGGGAACCTTTGCTGTGTATTGTACTATCATGCTTTGTGTGACTGTAATTTATTGTACGACTTGTAATGACTGAACGGAAAATAAAGCTCTTTCAATCAAAAAATCTGTTCTTATCAGTTTAATATCTGATACATCCCCTATCTGGGGACCATATATTAAATGGATTTTTGAGAACGGGGGCCGATTTCGAAGCTTGCTTCCGTCGCCCTATGCATTGACCCGATATGGCAGTATCTTCGGGTACAGTGCACCACCCCCTTACAGGGTTAAAAAGAAAGATTCCTACTTTCATTGCTACCTGCTTGCTGGCTAGCCAGCTAGCCAGCCCTGTGGGCCTTGCTGCTGCTGCTGCAGCCAAAAAACAAAAGGTGGTGCTGCTGCTGCTTCTGCTGCTTCTGCTTCTGCTTGTGTCTGGCCGCTGTTGGAGCGTCCAGGCACAGGACTTCTGCTGCTGCTGACTAAATGGCCTCCTTAATTGGATCATTTGAGTAGCCAGCACACCTGTGCAGGTAGGGCATGACATGATAGGCAGCTGCCTTGATAGCGGGTGGGTGCTGAATGTTCCTAATTGACAAAATAAGATTAATGCTTATGAAGAAATATAAAATCTCATCCCTTCCCCAATATCGCGCCACACCCCTACCCCTTAATTCCCTGGTTGAACTTGATGGACATATGTCTTTTTTCGACCGTACTAACTATGTAACTATGTAACATAACATGGGGGGGGTCTCCTGGCTGTTCACACAGGTGTGTCATTGCTGTACATTGACCATGCATTGCTTCTGTGGTATTGCAAAGGCAAAGACAAATGCTTCCAGCCATCCATTGCACTAATGGATTGGTCATCAGCTGGCTGTCTATGTCCCGCATCAATATAGACCAAAGTACAGAGGGTTAGGCTATGCTATTGTGCACCTACCTGATGCATCAGAAGGTGCGAGGCCCTTGCTAAATTCTGTGCACAGACTTTGAGATCTATACTTTAGACTGTATCTAAACCTGCTCCAACATGGACTGACATTCTGGCCTACTTTCAACCGATGCGACTTGTCTGTCGCTGAACAGTCGCTTTTTATGTATTCAGCACCTATGTATAATGTTGTAAAAATGCTCTAGAAGCTAAAGTCGCAGAAATGTCACACATATTTGGCCTGCAACTTTCTGTGCGACAAATTCAGACAGGAAAAATCAGTATAAATCCTTAGAAAATTATCCCCCAGTGTCTCCATCTGCTGGCGGTATTGAATAAGCATTGCTGCACTGATGGGGTATGCATTAGACGAAAAAAAAGAAGAAAAAGAAGAATAATACGCCCAGAAAAGAGGCGAAAAGGAGAAAAACGTAAAAAAACGTGAAAAAAAAGTAAGAGGAAGAGAAGGGAAAAAAAGGTGGAAATGGGTTTAAAAGTGATTTCGGCGGAGAAATATATATATATATATATATATATATATATATACGCGCACACACACACATATATATAAACGTATTCTCCGTTGAGATATTGCAGCCGCTGCTGTGTCCAGGCCCAGGAGCCTTAGCACTGTGCTGTGATGTCACTCAATACCACTGACATCACTAGGTGTAAACAACATCTCTCCTTTGCTGTGTATGTGACTATGGAGCTGTTTGGTGATGTCGTCTATTATGGCCTTCATAGAAGCAACAGGAGATTGTTGCATCCATCTAGAACCCTCAGAACTACAGTGCTATGATGTCACTCACTTCCACAGGCCTTGCAGAGTGTAAACAACAACAACCCAGCTTTGTTGTGTATGTAACCATAGGGATTTGTGATGTCACCTAGAACCTTCACAGCAGCGACAGCTTTATGAGGAGCATCAGCACTGCTCTGCCTGAGCAGAACCATCACCGCCATAGGTTGTCAAATAACCCGGATTTAACCCACACAGGTAAGTCCAATGGGGTGCAGGCATGTCCTCTATGCTTACAGCTTCCCGTGGGTGTTGGTTTGATACCGTTTGGGGACAGCCAAGGAGGCATCTGCAGGCAACAAAGGTAGGTGTGTGCTTGTGTGTGTGTTTCCTATGCAGATCCTAAGCCCAGTGTCACATGCAAGTAGGAGGAGTAAGAAGGGTTCCTGGCAAATCCGGGTTATGGATTGCATTTAAAAAGGCCCCGTGGGAGTGCAATGGGCCCCTGTCTTGCTGCTTAGCAATAATGGTATGGGTTTAGGTTCTGCTGTGTGTACTGGTGGTTGACTGCCCCCCAGCCCAGAGTGTGCATGGAAAATTGTCTTGCAGCCTCCCTGACAGCAAGCAGTGATAGTGCCCATGAAGGGGACCTTGTTGGGCCCGCCCGTTTCACGGTTATCGCTTCTCGGCCTTTTGGCTAAGATCAAGTGTAGTATCTGTTCTTATCAGTTTAATATCTGATACGTCCCCTATCTGGGGACCATATATTAAATGGATTTTTGAGAACGGGGGCCGATTTCGAAGCTTGCTTCCGTCGCCCTATGCATTGACCCGATATGGCAGTATCTTCGGGTACAGTGCACCACCCCCTTACAGGGTTAAAAAGAAAGATTCCTACTTTCATTGCTACCTGCTTGCTGGCTAGCCAGCTAGCCAGCCCTGTGGGCCTTGCTGCTGCTGCTGCAGCCAAAAAACAAAAGGTGGTGCTGCTGCTGCTTCTGCTGCTTCTGCTTCTGCTTGTGTCTGGCCGCTGTTGGAGCGTCCAGGCACAGGACTTCTGCTGCTGCTGACTAAATGGCCTCCTTAATTGGATCATTTGAGTAGCCAGCACACCTGTGCAGGTAGGGCATGACATGATAGGCAGCTGCCTTGATAGCGGGTGGGTGCTGAATGTTCCTAATTGACAAAATAAGATTAATGCTTATGAAGAAATATAAAATCTCATCCCTTCCCCAATATCGCGCCACACCCCTACCCCTTAATTCCCTGGTTGAACTTGATGGACATATGTCTTTTTTCGACCGTACTAACTATGTAACTATGTAACATAACATGGGGGGGGTCTCCTGGCTGTTCACACAGGTGTGTCATTGCTGTACATTGACCATGCATTGCTTCTGTGGTATTGCAAAGGCAAAGACAAATGCTTCCAGCCATCCATTGCACTAATGGATTGGTCATCAGCTGGCTGTCTATGTCCCGCATCAATATAGACCAAAGTACAGAGGGTTAGGCTATGCTATTGTGCACCTACCTGATGCATCAGAAGGTGCGAGGCCCTTGCTAAATTCTGTGCACAGACTTTGAGATCTATACTTTAGACTGTATCTAAACCTGCTCCAACATGGACTGACATTCTGGCCTACTTTCAGCCGATGCGACTTGTCTGTCGCTGAACAGTCGCTTTTTATGTATTCAGCACCTATGTATAATGTTGTAAAAATGCTCTAGAAGCTAAAGTCGCAGAAATGTCACACATATTTGGCCTGCAACTTTCTGTGCGACAAATTCAGACAGGAAAAATCAGTATAAATCCTTAGAAAATTATCCCCCAGTGTCTCCATCTGCTGGCGGTATTGAATAAGCATTGCTGCACTGATGGGGTATGCATTAGACGAAAAAAAAGAAGAAAAAGAAGAATAATACGCCCAGAAAAGAGGCGAAAAGGAGAAAAACGTAAAAAAACGTGAAAAAAAAGTAAGAGGAAGAGAAGGGAAAAAAAGGTGGAAATGGGTTTAAAAGTGATTTCGGCGGAGAAATATATATATATATATATATATATATATATATATATATATACGCGCACACACACACATAGATATAAACGTATTCTCCGTTGAGATATTGCAGCCGCTGCTGTGTCCAGGCCCAGGAGCCTTAGCACTGTGCTGTGATGTCACTCAATACCACTGACATCACTAGGTGTAAACAACATCTCTCCTTTGCTGTGTATGTGACTATGGAGCTGTTTGGTGATGTCGTCTATTATGGCCTTCATAGAAGCAACAGGAGATTGTTGCATCCATCTAGAACCCTCAGAACTACAGTGCTATGATGTCACTCACTTCCACAGGCCTTGCAGAGTGTAAACAACAACAACCCAGCTTTGTTGTGTATGTAACCATAGGGATTTGTGATGTCACCTAGAACCTTCACAGCAGCGACAGCTTTATGAGGAGCATCAGCACTGCTCTGCCTGAGCAGAACCATCACCGCCATAGGTTGTCAAATAACCCGGATTTAACCCACACAGGTAAGTCCAATGGGGTGCAGGCATGTCCTCTATGCTTACAGCTTCCCGTGGGTGTTGGTTTGATACCGTTTGGGGACAGCCAAGGAGGCATCTGCAGGCAACAAAGGTAGGTGTGTGCTTGTGTGTGTGTTTCCTATGCAGATCCTAAGCCCAGTGTCACATGCAAGTAGGAGGAGTAAGAAGGGTTCCTGGCAAATCCGGGTTATGGATTGCATTTAAAAAGGCCCCGTGGGAGTGCAATGGGCCCCTGTCTTGCTGCTTAGCAATAATGGTATGGGTTTAGGTTCTGCTGTGTGTACTGGTGGTTGACTGCCCCCCAGCCCAGAGTGTGCATGGAAAATTGTCTGGCAGCCTCCCTGACAGCAAGCAGTGATAGTGCCCATGAAGGGGACCTTGTTGGGCCCGCCCCTTTCACGGTTATCGCTTCTCGGCCTTTTGGCTAAGATCACGTGTGGATTTCTGTGCGTGGTTTGGGTTGAAAGGAGTGGTGATCGGGGCCCTCTTTACGGGGGGCCCTGGATTGTTGCTGAGCTGCGATCGTGGGTTTTACCTGCAAAAATGAGCGAGAAGGCGCGTGGACTTGAGGACACGGTGCGGATCTACGTTCCTGGCGAGCACCGGGGGACGATCGGACTTGACCAAATCGTTGTGGAGATTCTTCGCAAGCTTGATTACCTACAGGTATGGAATGTATTGGCTATACAGGATTTTCCTAGGCAAGGAATTTATGATATTACTTTTTGTGGTTCTGAGATTTGCCAGAGAGTCTATATGGATCTTGAAGAAATGAAGAGGAAAAGTGAGCCTGCTATAATGAAGAAGATTAAAGTGGAACCGTTATTTATGAATACAACAAAGGTAGTAATTGTCCACATGTATAATCCTAAGGTTTCTGATGAAATGGTTACAAACTTTTTGTTCCGGTATTGCGAGGAAGTGAAATTTATAGGAAGACTTAAGAACAAGTTTGGGTACTTTAATTGTAAGAGAAAGTTTATTGTAAAATTTAAAAAAGATGAAGGAATGCAAGATGGAAGGAAGAGCATACCACAGGTGTTTTCTATCGGAGGAGAGAGAGGTTTCTGCTTTTATGAAGGCCAGTTGCAATATTGTAGAAAGTGCCATGCCTATGGCCATGTGCAGGATTATTGCCCTGAGAAAGGAGAATGTTGCAGAAATTGTGGGAAAACTGGTCATGAAGCAAGTATTTGTACAGAGAAGAAGACATGTGATATCTGTGGAAGTGAGGAACATTTGGCAAGAGGCTGTGATATGTGGTATAAAAAGAAGAGAAGTTATGCTGATGCAGCTGGGAATAGAGGAGAACAAAGAGAAAAAGGGGGAGGGAGGTTTGTTCCTGGAGTTGGTGAGAGTGTGAGTGTGAGTGTTAATGTGGCACAGGTGGCTGAGGAAAGTTCTGTGATAGTGGAGCACATTAGCACTCAGGAGAGGTCAGGGGAGGAGGGTGTTTCCACTGCTGTGACTGGTGAGGAGACAGGTGTGGGAGGTGAATTTACCTTGGTGAAAAAGAAAAAAGCAAAAAAAGTGAAAGTGGTGGAGAAAATTGAGACAGTGTATGGTGATGTTCTTTCTAGTGAAGAGGCTATGGATGATATTGAATGTCCAAACCCAATTGTGGGGGAGGAGGAGGGAATGGAAGTTGTTGGGTCATCTCAGAGATCTCTAACACCTGGTCAGAGAGTTTCTCGCAGTAAGGAAGAAGAGGAGGAGGAAGATGAGGATGTGCAGGTTGTGAATAAAAGGTGTAAGACAGGGAGCTGGTCTGAGGATCAGGAAGCCCTTGTTCTTGGTAGTGATAATGAAATAGACAGGGACTCTAACATAGGGTCGCCTGATTGTTTTGCAAGTTTACATAGGAAAGTTGAAGGCCAAAATGTTAATTTCTAAGTTAAGATGGATTTTAAAGCATTTGGTTTTCTTTTCCTAGTTATTATGACTTTGGTTGTAACAACTATTAATGTAAGAAGTATTGAGTCTGAAATTAGGAGAGCTGCAATTTTTGATATTCTTGAGAATGTTAGAAGTGATGTGATATGTTTACAGGAGTGTGCAATAAAGTCAGCACCTTATGCAAATGAGTGGAAGTGTGGGCAGTCCTTCTGGTCCACATGTGCAGAAAACAAAAATGAAGGTGTTGGGATTTTATTGCGAAACAGGGACATTAAAGTTTTAAATTGCCAAACTTTAGTACCTGGTCGTTGTATGGTTTTAATTTTTGAGGTTTTGGGCCAGAGGATGAGAATTTTTAATGTGTATGCTCCAGCAGAAAAACAAGCACGTTTGTCTTTTTTAGAGTCCCTTAAGTTTTTTATCCCTGGTCGTGAAGATACTATTATTGTTGGCGATTTTAACTGCATTAGATCCGTCAATGATCGTGAGAGCTCTGCTGAGGTTAGAACTGATATTACTTCCAATGTTTTAAATCAATTTATTCAAGACTTGCATTTTACTGATGTTGGACTGATGGTTAGCACTGATGAAAGATATACGTACATATCAGATAGTGGCCGCTGTAAATCCCGGATCGATTACATCCTGGTCTCTGATGGGATTAAGGTGGTCCGGTGCAATCAAATGATGTCAACTTTCTCAGACCACAAGATGGTGTCGGCTGAGATAAGTGTCACAGAGTCCCTTCATTTTGGGAGGGGGCTCTGGAAATTAAATGTAAGTCTATTGGAAGATGAGGAAGTAATGGCTGGTTTTAATCATGTGTTTTTATCCTGTGTTTCTAAACAACCTGATTTTAGTAATGTCTTAGTGTGGTGGGAATGGGCTAAAGGAGAGTTTTCTAATTTCTTTAAGATGTTTTGCATAAAGAGAGCACAAGAGAAGAGGAGGAGTGATGAAAGGCTTGTATCCCGGTTAGAGACTCTCTATAAGTTTAAACGTGTTGGTGTGGAGGTGGAGGATGAGATTGTTAAGGTGAAGGGGGAGATGAAAAAAAGGTTGTTGGAAAAGGGAAGGAATATTGTATATAAGTCTAAAGTGCAGCACCTAGAAGAAAATGAGCAGTGTACACGGTATTTCTTTAAAAAATGTTTTAATGCTAAAGGTGTTTTTAAATCTGTTTTTACCCCTACGGGGGAAGTTTTTGGAGAGGAGATGGTGAAGGAGATTGGCAGATTTTATGAGACACTCTTTAGTAATAAGAGCAGAGCCAGTGAGACGGAGATGAATGATTATTGTAATATTTTGGAGAATAATGTTCCTGTTGAAAAAGTAGATTTTTTGATTGATGATGTTAGTGAAGGGGAGATCAAGCAGGCCCTGGATAAGATGGCCAAAGGGAAGACACCAGGCTGTGATGGTCTCCCCGCTGAGTTTTATTCCGCGTTCTGGAATATTTTAAGTAAAGAGTTTACACGGGTGGTGCAATATGTTTTTAACTCAGGTGTTTTAGCTGAATCTATGAAGAAAGGGGTCATAACATTAATTCATAAAAAAGGTGATGGCAGAGATCTTAAAAATTGGAGACCTATAACTTTATTAAATTGTGACTACAAGATAATTGCTAAGATTGTGGCTAATAGACTGAGTGATGTAGTGGACCACCTTGTGGGAGAATACCAAGTTTGTGCAGTACCGAAAAGAAAAATAACAGATAATTTATTGCTTTTAAGAGACTCTATTTATTACAGTAACTTTAACAAGAATGCACTGTTTGTTGAGTCCATAGATTTCGAAAAGGCTTATGATAAGGTTGCACATGATTTTATGTTCATTGCTTTAAAACACTTAGGTATTCCAGAAAAGTTATTATCTGTTATTATGAGTTTTTATCATGGGGTGACAAGTCAGATTTTAGTAAATGGGCATGTGGGGCCTGCTTTTAATGTCTTGTCTGGAGTCAGACAGGGATGCCCACTCTCCCCAATTCTGTTTATATGCGTTATAGAGGGCCTGTTGAAGAATGTGCAGAAAGATAAATGTGTGAGTGGTGTTTTTATTCCAGGTAGTGATGGTAGTAAGTTAAAGGTTTTAAGTTATATGGACGATGTGGTTTTTACTTGTACATCCCAAGCAGATCTCAACAGAGTAAATTTGCATGTGAGGATTTTTTGTTGTGTGGCTGGGATGAATGTGAACTGGGGGAAGTGCCAATTATGCAGTTTTGGGAACCAAGAGAATATAGTAGTGGATGGTGTTAAGGAAAAAGAAGACATTGAAGTGCTAGGAGTGATATTTGATAAAGACCTCAAAGGAAAGAAAAGTTATGAGACTTTGGACAGTAAAATTGAGAAGAAGCTATCCTTCTGGAGGTTAAGGAACTTGCCACTTAAAGGGAAAGTTCTTATCATTAAGTCTGTAATCCTACCGCTTCTCTTGTATACGGCTATGGTGCTTCCTCCAGGGAAGTTATGGACTAGGAGAGTCACAAGGAAGCTTTTTGTGTTCTTCTGGGGGTCTAAGATGGAGAAAATGAGAAGAGAAGAAGTGATGAAGAGTATGAATTTGGGCGGATATAACTTTCCAAACATTGATCTGTTTTTAAAGGTGCACTATTTTCTTTTAATTTTTAAATTGATACAGTGCAATAATAGGGCGGCAGACATGAGTAAATACCTTGCAGGATGGTTGTTTTCCAAATGGGGCTGGTGTGAGAGGGATTTGAGGAGACCCATAGCACATGTGATACCTACCTTCTATGTGCTCCTCAGGTCTTTCAATGATCAATTTGGTTTGAGCTCTTTAGGTGAACCTGATAAAAAGAAAATAGAACAAGAAATAAGGAAAAATGAGAGATTATATGAAGTACCATTCTGCACTAATGCTCAGTCTGTGAAGATTTGGAAGTTTTTTAAAGTTATTGGACTATCAAACAGACAAAAAGACGTTAGTTGGATGTCCTTTCATGGCTGCCTCCCAACCCGATCTTTTTTAAATGGAAGAGGTTTGAGAATAAGTGACAGATGCCCAAGAGAGGGTTGTGGAGGTAGAGAAGACTTAGTGCACCTTTATTGGGACTGTTTTTATGCAAAAGAATTTTTTATGTTTTTAAAGAAGTTTTTAATCCAACTCACTGGATATAACAGTTTTTCTTTTGAGAAAGTTTTTATTGGTCAAGATCTTAGTAAAAAGGAAGATACACGTACTAATTGGATTCTTTTTTCTGTTTTTAAAGAGGTTTTATGGGACTCACGCAATTTGCTTGTTTTTAAAAATGTTGTTATTTCTCCGAGGGAATTGAAAAGATTGTTTTTAGGAAGGATTTTTACTATCTTTCTACTGGACAAAAAGAGAATTGGTGAAGAAGAAGCGGAGAAAATCTGGATGCATACACGATGGAAAAATTTATAAGAAGTACGTAAAGGAGAAAGCTGTAAGTTTTTGACCAATTTCTGTGATTGTTTTTGACATGTTTTTTTGTTTTGTTGTTTGGTCACTTTTTCTTGGCACTCGGTTCCCTTAGTTAGTTTTTTCCGTATGATGTTTTTTCAGATATTGTTTTAAGTGACGAGTCTTGGTAGGTGACCTGATGATCGTCCAAACAATAGTCTGTAACTGAGGAAAAAAAAAAAAAAAAAAAAAAAAAAAAAATCTGTTCTTATCAGTTTAATATCTGATACGTCCCCTATCTGGGGACCATATATTAAATGGATTTTTGAGAACGGGGGCCGATTTCGAAGCTTGCTTCCGTCGCCCTATGCATTGACCCGATATGGCAGTATCTTCGGGTACAGTGCACCACCCCCTTACAGGGTTAAAAAGAAAGATTCCTACTTTCATTGCTACCTGCTTGCTGGCTAGCCAGCTAGCCAGCCCTGTGGGCCTTGCTTCTGCTGCTGCAGCCAAAAAACAAAAGGTGGTGCTGCTGCTGCTTCTGCTGCTTCTGCTTCTGCTTGTGTCTGGCCGCTGTTGGAGCGTCCAGGCACAGGACTTCTGCTGCTGCTGACTAAATGGCCT
>NW_026607791.1:0-115638 GCF_029499605.1 Hyla sarda
GGTGTGGCGCGATATTGGGGAAGGGATGAGATTTTATATTTCTTCATAAGCATTAATCTTATTTTGTCAATTAGGAACATTCAGCACCCACCCGCTATCAAGGCAGCTGCCTATCATGTCATGCCCTACCTGCACAGGTGTGCTGGCTACTCAAATGATCCAATTAAGGAGGCCATTTAGTCAGCAGCAGCAGAAGTCCTGTGCCTGGACGCTCCAACAGCGGCCAGACACAAGCAGAAGCAGAAGCAGCAGCAGCACCACCTTTTGTTTTTTGGCTGCAGCAGCAGCAGCAGCAAGGCCCACAGGGCTGGCTAGCTGGCTAGCCAGCAAGCAGGTAGCAATGAAAGTAGGAATCTTTCTTTTTAACCCTGTAAGGGGGTGGTGCACTGTACCCGAAGATACTGCCATATCGGGTCAATGCATAGGGCGACGGAAGCAAGCTTCGAAATCGGCCCCCGTTCTCAAAAATCCATTTAATATATGGTCCCCAGATAGGGGACGTATCAGATATTAAACTGATAAGAACAGATACTACACTTGATCTTAGCCAAAAGGCCGAGAAGCGATAACCGTGAAAGGGGCGGGCCCAACAAGGTCCCCTTCATGGGCACTATCACTGCTTGCTGTCAGGGAGGCTGCCAGACAATTTTCCATGCACACTCTGGGCTGGGGGGCAGTCAACCACCAGTACACACAGCAGAACCTAAACCCATACCATTATTGCTAAGCAGCAAGACAGGGGCCCATTGCACTCCCACGGGGCCTTTTTAAATGCAATCCATAACCCGGATTTGCCAGGAACCCTTCTTACTCCTCCTACTTGCATGTGACACTGGGCTTAGGATCTGCATAGGAAACACACACACAAGCACACACCTACCTTTGTTGCCTGCAGATGCCTCCTTGGCTGTCCCCAAACGGTATCAAACCAACACCCACGGGAAGCTGTAAGCATAGAGGACATGCCTGCACCCCATTGGACTTACCTGTGTGGGTTAAACCCGGGTTATTTGACAACCTATGGCGGTGATGGTTCTGCTCAGGCAGAGCAGTGCTGATGCTCCTCATAAAGCTGTCGCTGCTGTGAAGGTTCTAGGTGACATCACAAATCCCTATGGTTACATACACAACAAAGCTGGGTTGTTGTTGTTTACACTCTGCAAGGCCTGTGGAAGTGAGTGACATCATAGCACTGTAGTTCTGAGGGTTCTAGATGGATGCAACAATCTCCTGTTGCTTCTATGAAGGCCATAATAGACGACATCACCAAACAGCTCCATAGTCACATACACAGCAAAGGAGAGATGTTGTTTACACCTAGTGATGTCAGTGGTATTGAGTGACATCACAGCACAGTGCTAAGGCTCCTGGGCCTGGACACAGCAGCGGCTGCAATATCTCAACGGAGAATACGTTTATATATATGTGTGTGTGTGCGCGTATATATATATATATATATATATATATATATATATATATATACTCCGCCGAAATCACTTTTAAACCCATTTCCACCTTTTTTTCCCTTCTCTTCCTCTTACTTTTTTTTCACGTTTTTTTACGTTTTTCTCCTTTTCGCCTCTTTTCTGGGCGTATTATTCTTCTTTTTCTTCTTTTTTTTCGTCTAATGCATACCCCATCAGTGCAGCAATGCTTATTCAATACCGCCAGCAGATGGAGACACTGGGGGATAATTTTCTAAGGATTTATACTGATTTTTCCTGTCTGAATTTGTCGCACAGAAAGTTGCAGGCCAAATATGTGTGACATTTCTGCGACTTTAGCTTCTAGAGCATTTTTACAACATTATACATAGGTGCTGAATACATAAAAAGCGACTGTTCAGCGACAGACAAGTCGCATCGGCTGAAAGTAGGCCAGAATGTCAGTCCATGTTGGAGCAGGTTTAGATACAGTCTAAAGCATAGATCTCAAAGTCTGTGCACAGAATTTAGCAAGGGCCTCGCACCTTCTGATGCATCAGGTAGGTGCACAATAGCATAGCCTAACCCTCTGTACTTTGGTCTATATTGATGCGGGACATAGACAGCCAGCTGATGACCAATCCATTAGTGCAATGGATGGCTGGAAGCATTTGTCTTTGCCTTTGCAATACCACAGAAGCAATGCATGGTCAATGTACAGCAATGACACACCTGTGTGAACAGCCAGGAGACCCCCCCCCCCCATGTTATGTTACATAGTTACATAGTTAGTACGGTCGAAAAAAGACATATGTCCATCAAGTTCAACCAGGGAATTAAGGGGTAGGGGTGTGGCGCGATATTGGGGAAGGGATGAGATTTTATATTTCTTCATAAGCATTAATCTTATTTTGTCAATTAGGAACATTCAGCACCCACCCGCTATCAAGGCAGCTGCCTATCATGTCATGCCCTACCTGCACAGGTGTGCTGGCTACTCAAATGATCCAATTAAGGAGGCCATTTAGTCAGCAGCAGCAGAAGTCCTGTGCCTGGACGCTCCAACAGCGGCCAGACACAAGCAGAAGCAGAAGCAGCAGCAGCACCACCTTTTGTTTTTTGGCTGCAGCAGCAGCAGCAGCAAGGCCCACAGGGCTGGCTAGCTGGCTAGCCAGCAAGCAGGTAGCAATGAAAGTAGGAATCTTTCTTTTTAACCCTGTAAGGGGGTGGTGCACTGTACCCGAAGATACTGCCATATCGGGTCAATGCATAGGGCGACGGAAGCAAGCTTCGAAATCGGCCCCCGTTCTCAAAAATCCATTTAATATATGGTCCCCAGATAGGGGACGTATCAGATATTAAACTGATAAGAACAGATACTACACTTGATCTTAGCCAAAAGGCCGAGAAGCGATAACCGTGAAAGGGGCGGGCCCAACAAGGTCCCCTTCATGGGCACTATCACTGCTTGCTGTCAGGGAGGCTGCCAGACAATTTTCCATGCACACTCTGGGCTGGGGGGCAGTCAACCACCAGTACACACAGCAGAACCTAAACCCATACCATTATTGCTAAGCAGCAAGACAGGGGCCCATTGCACTCCCACGGGGCCTTTTTAAATGCAATCCATAACCCGGATTTGCCAGGAACCCTTCTTACTCCTCCTACTTGCATGTGACACTGGGCTTAGGATCTGCATAGGAAACACACACACAAGCACACACCTACCTTTGTTGCCTGCAGATGCCTCCTTGGCTGTCCCCAAACGGTATCAAACCAACACCCACGGGAAGCTGTAAGCATAGAGGACATGCCTGCACCCCATTGGACTTACCTGTGTGGGTTAAACCCGGGTTATTTGACAACCTATGGCGGTGATGGTTCTGCTCAGGCAGAGCAGTGCTGATGCTCCTCATAAAGCTGTCGCTGCTGTGAAGGTTCTAGGTGACATCACAAATCCCTATGGTTACATACACAACAAAGCTGGGTTGTTGTTGTTTACACTCTGCAAGGCCTGTGGAAGTGAGTGACATCATAGCACTGTAGTTCTGAGGGTTCTAGATGGATGCAACAATCTCCTGTTGCTTCTATGAAGGCCATAATAGACGACATCACCAAACAGCTCCATAGTCACATACACAGCAAAGGAGAGATGTTGTTTACACCTAGTGATGTCAGTGGTATTGAGTGACATCACAGCACAGTGCTAAGGCTCCTGGGCCTGGACACAGCAGCGGCTGCAATATCTCAACGGAGAATACGTTTATATATATGTGTGTGTGTGCGCGTATATATATATATATATATATATATATATATATATATATATATATTTCTCCGCCGAAATCACTTTTAAACCCATTTCCACCTTTTTTTCCCTTCTCTTCCTCTTACTTTTTTTTCACGTTTTTTTACGTTTTTCTCCTTTTCGCCTCTTTTCTGGGCGTATTATTCTTCTTTTTCTTCTTTTTTTTCGTCTAATGCATACCCCATCAGTGCAGCAATGCTTATTCAATACCGCCAGCAGATGGAGACACTGGGGGATAATTTTCTAAGGATTTATACTGATTTTTCCTGTCTGAATTTGTCGCACAGAAAGTTGCAGGCCAAATATGTGTGACATTTCTGCGACTTTAGCTTCTAGAGCATTTTTACAACATTATACATAGGTGCTGAATACATAAAAAGCGACTGTTCAGCGACAGACAAGTCGCATCGGCTGAAAGTAGGCCAGAATGTCAGTCCATGTTGGAGCAGGTTTAGATACAGTCTAAAGCATAGATCTCAAAGTCTGTGCACAGAATTTAGCAAGGGCCTCGCACCTTCTGATGCATCAGGTAGGTGCACAATAGCATAGCCTAACCCTCTGTACTTTGGTCTATATTGATGCGGGACATAGACAGCCAGCTGATGACCAATCCATTAGTGCAATGGATGGCTGGAAGCATTTGTCTTTGCCTTTGCAATACCACAGAAGCAATGCATGGTCAATGTACAGCAATGACACACCTGTGTGAACAGCCAGGAGACCCCCCCCCCCCATGTTATGTTACATAGTTACATAGTTAGTACGGTCGAAAAAAGACATATGTCCATCAAGTTCAACCAGGGAATTAAGGGGTAGGGGTGTGGCGCGATATTGGGGAAGGGATGAGATTTTATATTTCTTCATAAGCATTAATCTTATTTTGTCAATTAGGAACATTCAGCACCCACCCGCTATCAAGGCAGCTGCCTATCATGTCATGCCCTACCTGCACAGGTGTGCTGGCTACTCAAATGATCCAATTAAGGAGGCCATTTAGTCAGCAGCAGCAGAAGTCCTGTGCCTGGACGCTCCAACAGCGGCCAGACACAAGCAGAAGCAGAAGCAGCAGCAGCAGCACCTTTTGTTTTTTGGCTGCAGCAGCAGCAGCAGCAAGGCCCACAGGGCTGGCTAGCTGGCTAGCCAGCAAGCAGGTAGCAATGAAAGTAGGAATCTTTCTTTTTAACCCTGTAAGGGGGTGGTGCACTGTACCCGAAGATACTGCCATATCGGGTCAATGCATAGGGCGACGGAAGCAAGCTTCGAAATCGGCCCCCGTTCTCAAAAATCCATTTAATATATGGTCCCCAGATAGGGGACATATCAGATATTAAACTGATAAGAACAGATACTACACTTGATCTTAGCCAAAAGGCCGAGAAGCGATAACCGTGAAAGGGGCGGGCCCAACAAGGTCCCCTTCATGGGCACTATCACTGCTTGCTGTCAGGGAGGCTGCCAGACAATTTTCCATGCACACTCTGGGCTGGGGGGCAGTCAACCACCAGTACACACAGCAGAACCTAAACCCATACCATTATTGCTAAGCAGCAAGACAGGGGCCCATTGCACTCCCACGGGGCCTTTTTAAATGCAATCCATAACCCGGATTTGCCAGGAACCCTTCTTACTCCTCCTACTTGCATGTGACACTGGGCTTAGGATCTGCATAGGAAACACACACACAAGCACACACCTACCTTTGTTGCCTGCAGATGCCTCCTTGGCTGTCCCCAAACGGTATCAAACCAACACCCACGGGAAGCTGTAAGCATAGAGGACATGCCTGCACCCCATTGGACTTACCTGTGTGGGTTAAACCCGGGTTATTTGACAACCTATGGCGGTGATGGTTCTGCTCAGGCAGAGCAGTGCTGATGCTCCTCATAAAGCTGTCGCTGCTGTGAAGGTTCTAGGTGACATCACAAATCCCTATGGTTACATACACAACAAAGCTGGGTTGTTGTTGTTTACACTCTGCAAGGCCTGTGGAAGTGAGTGACATCATAGCACTGTAGTTCTGAGGGTTCTAGATGGATGCAACAATCTCCTGTTGCTTCTATGAAGGCCATAATAGACGACATCACCAAACAGCTCCATAGTCACATACACAGCAAAGGAGAGATGTTGTTTACACCTAGTGATGTCAGTGGTATTGAGTGACATCACAGCACAGTGCTAAGGCTCCTGGGCCTGGACACAGCAGCGGCTGCAATATCTCAACGGAGAATACGTTTATATATATGTGTGTGTGTGCGCGTATATATATATATATATATATATATATATATATATATATATTTCTCCGCCGAAATCACTTTTAAACCCATTTCCACCTTTTTTTTCCTTCTCTTCCTCTTACTTTTTTTTCACGTTTTTTTACGTTTTTCTCCTTTTCGCCTCTTTTCTGGGCGTATTATTCTTCTTTTTCTTCTTTTTTTTCGTCTAATGCATACCCCATCAGTGCAGCAATGCTTATTCAATACCGCCAGCAGATGGAGACACTGGGGGATAATTTTCTAAGGATTTATACTGATTTTTCCTGTCTGAATTTGTCGCACAGAAAGTTGCAGGCCAAATATGTGTGACATTTCTGCGACTTTAGCTTCTAGAGCATTTTTACAACATTATACATAGGTGCTGAATACATAAAAAGCGACTGTTCAGCGACAGACAAGTCGCATCGGCTGAAAGTAGGCCAGAATGTCAGTCCATGTTGGAGCAGGTTTAGATACAGTCTAAAGCATAGATCTCAAAGTCTGTGCACAGAATTTAGCAAGGGCCTCGCACCTTCTGATGCATCAGGTAGGTGCACAATAGCATAGCCTAACCCTCTGTACTTTGGTCTATATTGATGCGGGACATAGACAGCCAGCTGATGACCAATCCATTAGTGCAATGGATGGCTGGAAGCATTTGTCTTTGCCTTTGCAATACCACAGAAGCAATGCATGGTCAATGTACAGCAATGACACACCTGTGTGAACAGCCAGGAGACCCCCCCCCCCATGTTATGTTACATAGTTACATAGTTAGTACGGTCGAAAAAAGACATATGTCCATCAAGTTCAACCAGGGAATTAAGGGGTAGGGGTGTGGCGCGATATTGGGGAAGGGATGAGATTTTATATTTCTTCATAAGCATTAATCTTATTTTGTCAATTAGGAACATTCAGCACCCACCCGCTATCAAGGCAGCTGCCTATCATGTCATGCCCTACCTGCACAGGTGTGCTGGCTACTCAAATGATCCAATTAAGGAGGCCATTTAGTCAGCAGCAGCAGAAGTCCTGTGCCTGGACGCTCCAACAGCGGCCAGACACAAGCAGAAGCAGAAGCAGCAGCAGCACCACCTTTTGTTTTTTGGCTGCAGCAGCAGCAGCAGCAAGGCCCACAGGGCTGGCTAGCTGGCTAGCCAGCAAGCAGGTAGCAATGAAAGTAGGAATCTTTCTTTTTAACCCTGTAAGGGGGTGGTGCACTGTACCCGAAGATACTGCCATATCGGGTCAATGCATAGGGCGACGGAAGCAAGCTTCGAAATCGGCCCCCGTTCTCAAAAATCCATTTAATATATGGTCCCCAGATAGGGGACGTATCAGATATTAAACTGATAAGAACAGATACTACACTTGATCTTAGCCAAAAGGCCGAGAAGCGATAACCGTGAAAGGGGCGGGCCCAACAAGGTCCCCTTCATGGGCACTATCACTGCTTGCTGTCAGGGAGGCTGCCAGACAATTTTCCATGCACACTCTGGGCTGGGGGGCAGTCAACCACCAGTACACACAGCAGAACCTAAACCCATACCATTATTGCTAAGCAGCAAGACAGGGGCCCATTGCACTCCCACGGGGCCTTTTTAAATGCAATCCATAACCCGGATTTGCCAGGAACCCTTCTTACTCCTCCTACTTGCATGTGACACTGGGCTTAGGATCTGCATAGGAAACACACACACAAGCACACACCTACCTTTGTTGCCTGCAGATGCCTCCTTGGCTGTCCCCAAACGGTATCAAACCAACACCCACGGGAAGCTGTAAGCATAGAGGACATGCCTGCACCCCATTGGACTTACCTGTGTGGGTTAAACCCGGGTTATTTGACAACCTATGGCGGTGATGGTTCTGCTCAGGCAGAGCAGTGCTGATGCTCCTCATAAAGCTGTCGCTGCTGTGAAGGTTCTAGGTGACATCACAAATCCCTATGGTTACATACACAACAAAGCTGGGTTGTTGTTGTTTACACTCTGCAAGGCCTGTGGAAGTGAGTGACATCATAGCACTGTAGTTCTGAGGGTTCTAGATGGATGCAACAATCTCCTGTTGCTTCTATGAAGGCCATAATAGACGACATCACCAAACAGCTCCATAGTCACATACACAGCAAAGGAGAGATGTTGTTTACACCTAGTGATGTCAGTGGTATTGAGTGACATCACAGCACAGTGCTAAGGCTCCTGGGCCTGGACACAGCAGCGGCTGCAATATCTCAACGGAGAATACGTTTATATATATGTGTGTGTGTGCGCGTATATATATATATATATATATATATATATATATATATATATTTCTCCGCCGAAATCACTTTTAAACCCATTTCCACCTTTTTTTCCCTTCTCTTCCTCTTACTTTTTTTTCACGTTTTTTACGTTTTTCTCCTTTTCGCCTCTTTTCTGGGCGTATTATTCTTCTTTTTCTTCTTTTTTTTCGTCTAATGCATACCCCATCAGTGCAGCAATGCTTATTCAATACCGCCAGCAGATGGAGACACTGGGGGATAATTTTCTAAGGATTTATACTGATTTTTCCTGTCTGAATTTGTCGCACAGAAAGTTGCAGGCCAAATATGTGTGACATTTCTGCGACTTTAGCTTCTAGAGCATTTTTACAACATTATACATAGGTGCTGAATACATAAAAAGCGACTGTTCAGCGACAGACAAGTCGCATCGGCTGAAAGTAGGCCAGAATGTCAGTCCATGTTGGAGCAGGTTTAGATACAGTCTAAAGCATAGATCTCAAAGTCTGTGCACAGAATTTAGCAAGGGCCTCGCACCTTCTGATGCATCAGGTAGGTGCACAATAGCATAGCCTAACCCTCTGTACTTTGGTCTATATTGATGCGGGACATAGACAGCCAGCTGATGACCAATCCATTAGTGCAATGGATGGCTGGAAGCATTTGTCTTTGCCTTTGCAATACCACAGAAGCAATGCATGGTCAATGTACAGCAATGACACACCTGTGTGAACAGCCAGGAGACCCCCCCCCCATGTTATGTTACATAGTTACATAGTTAGTACGGTCGAAAAAAGACATATGTCCATCAAGTTCAACCAGGGAATTAAGGGGTAGGGGTGTGGCGCGATATTGGGGAAGGGATGAGATTTTATATTTCTTCATAAGCATTAATCTTATTTTGTCAATTAGGAACATTCAGCACCCACCCGCTATCAAGGCAGCTGCCTATCATGTCATGCCCTACCTGCACAGGTGTGCTGGCTACTCAAATGATCCAATTAAGGAGGCCATTTAGTCAGCAGCAGCAGAAGTCCTGTGCCTGGACGCTCCAACAGCGGCCAGACACAAGCAGAAGCAGAAGCAGCAGCAGCACCACCTTTTGTTTTTTGGCTGCAGCAGCAGCAGCAGCAAGGCCCACAGGGCTGGCTAGCTGGCTAGCCAGCAAGCAGGTAGCAATGAAAGTAGGAATCTTTCTTTTTAACCCTGTAAGGGGGTGGTGCACTGTACCCGAAGATACTGCCATATCGGGTCAATGCATAGGGCGACGGAAGCAAGCTTCGAAATCGGCCCCCGTTCTCAAAAATCCATTTAATATATGGTCCCCAGATAGGGGACGTATCAGATATTAAACTGATAAGAACAGATACTACACTTGATCTTAGCCAAAAGGCCGAGAAGCGATAACCGTGAAAGGGGCGGGCCCAACAAGGTCCCCTTCATGGGCACTATCACTGCTTGCTGTCAGGGAGGCTGCCAGACAATTTTCCATGCACACTCTGGGCTGGGGGGCAGTCAACCACCAGTACACACAGCAGAACCTAAACCCATACCATTATTGCTAAGCAGCAAGACAGGGGCCCATTGCACTCCCACGGGGCCTTTTTAAATGCAATCCATAACCCGGATTTGCCAGGAACCCTTCTTACTCCTCCTACTTGCATGTAACACTGGGCTTAGGATCTGCATAGGAAACACACACACAAGCACACACCTACCTTTGTTGCCTGCAGATGCCTCCTTGGCTGTCCCCAAACGGTATCAAACCAACACCCACGGGAAGCTGTAAGCATAGAGGACATGCCTGCACCCCATTGGACTTACCTGTGTGGGTTAAACCCGGGTTATTTGACAACCTATGGCGGTGATGGTTCTGCTCAGGCAGAGCAGTGCTGATGCTCCTCATAAAGCTGTCGCTGCTGTGAAGGTTCTAGGTGACATCACAAATCCCTATGGTTACATACACAACAAAGCTGGGTTGTTGTTGTTTACACTCTGCAAGGCCTGTGGAAGTGAGTGACATCATAGCACTGTAGTTCTGAGGGTTCTAGATGGATGCAACAATCTCCTGTTGCTTCTATGAAGGCCATAATAGACGACATCACCAAACAGCTCCATAGTCACATACACAGCAAAGGAGAGATGTTGTTTACACCTAGTGATGTCAGTGGTATTGAGTGACATCACAGCACAGTGCTAAGGCTCCTGGGCCTGGACACAGCAGCGGCTGCAATATCTCAACGGAGAATACGTTTATATATATGTGTGTGTGTGCGCGTATATATATATATATATATATATATATATATATATATATATATATATATATTCTCCGCCGAAATCACTTTTAAACCCATTTCCACCTTTTTTTCCCTTCTCTTCCTCTTACTTTTTTTTCACGTTTTTTTAAGTTTTTCTCCTTTTCGCCTCTTTTCTGGGCGTATTATTCTTCTTTTTCTTCTTTTTTTTCGTCTAATGCATACCCCATCAGTGCAGCAATGCTTATTCAATACCGCCAGCAGATGGAGACACTGGGGGATAATTTTCTAAGGATTTATACTGATTTTTCCTGTCTGAATTTGTCGCACAGAAAGTTGCAGGCCAAATATGTGTGACATTTCTGCGACTTTAGCTTCTAGAGCATTTTTACAACATTATACATAGGTGCTGAATACATAAAAAGCGACTGTTCAGCGACAGACAAGTCGCATCGGCTGAAAGTAGGCCAGAATGTCAGTCCATGTTGGAGCAGGTTTAGATACAGTCTAAAGCATAGATCTCAAAGTCTGTGCACAGAATTTAGCAAGGGCCTCGCACCTTCTGATGCATCAGGTAGGTGCACAATAGCATAGCCTAACCCTCTGTACTTTGGTCTATATTGATGCGGGACATAGACAGCCAGCTGATGACCAATCCATTAGTGCAATGGATGGCTGGAAGCATTTGTCTTTGCCTTTGCAATACCACAGAAGCAATGCATGGTCAATGTACAGCAATGACACACCTGTGTGAACAGCCAGGAGACCCCCCCCCCCATGTTATGTTACATAGTTACATAGTTAGTACGGTCGAAAAAAGACATATGTCCATCAAGTTCAACCAGGGAATTAAGGGGTAGGGGTGTGGCGCGATATTGGGGAAGGGATGAGATTTTATATTTCTTCATAAGCATTAATCTTATTTTGTCAATTAGGAACATTCAGCACCCACCCGCTATCAAGGCAGCTGCCTATCATGTCATGCCCTACCTGCACAGGTGTGCTGGCTACTCAAATGATCCAATTAAGGAGGCCATTTAGTCAGCAGCAGCAGAAGTCCTGTGCCTGGACGCTCCAACAGCGGCCAGACACAAGCAGAAGCAGAAGCAGCAGCAGCAGCACCTTTTGTTTTTTGGCTGCAGCAGCAGCAGCAGCAAGGCCCACAGGGCTGGCTAGCTGGCTAGCCAGCAAGCAGGTAGCAATGAAAGTAGGAATCTTTCTTTTTAACCCTGTAAGGGGGTGGTGCACTGTACCCGAAGATACTGCCATATCGGGTCAATGCATAGGGCGACGGAAGCAAGCTTCGAAATCGGCCCCCGTTCTCAAAAATCCATTTAATATATGGTCCCCAGATAGGGGACATATCAGATATTAAACTGATAAGAACAGATACTACACTTGATCTTAGCCAAAAGGCCGAGAAGCGATAACCGTGAAAGGGGCGGGCCCAACAAGGTCCCCTTCATGGGCACTATCACTGCTTGCTGTCAGGGAGGCTGCCAGACAATTTTCCATGCACACTCTGGGCTGGGGGGCAGTCAACCACCAGTACACACAGCAGAACCTAAACCCATACCATTATTGCTAAGCAGCAAGACAGGGGCCCATTGCACTCCCACGGGGCCTTTTTAAATGCAATCCATAACCCGGATTTGCCAGGAACCCTTCTTACTCCTCCTACTTGCATGTGACACTGGGCTTAGGATCTGCATAGGAAACACACACACAAGCACACACCTACCTTTGTTGCCTGCAGATGCCTCCTTGGCTGTCCCCAAACGGTATCAAACCAACACCCACGGGAAGCTGTAAGCATAGAGGACATGCCTGCACCCCATTGGACTTACCTGTGTGGGTTAAACCCGGGTTATTTGACAACCTATGGCGGTGATGGTTCTGCTCAGGCAGAGCAGTGCTGATGCTCCTCATAAAGCTGTCGCTGCTGTGAAGGTTCTAGGTGACATCACAAATCCCTATGGTTACATACACAACAAAGCTGGGTTGTTGTTGTTTACACTCTGCAAGGCCTGTGGAAGTGAGTGACATCATAGCACTGTAGTTCTGAGGGTTCTAGATGGATGCAACAATCTCCTGTTGCTTCTATGAAGGCCATAATAGACGACATCACCAAACAGCTCCATAGTCACATACACAGCAAAGGAGAGATGTTGTTTACACCTAGTGATGTCAGTGGTATTGAGTGACATCACAGCACAGTGCTAAGGCTCCTGGGCCTGGACACAGCAGCGGCTGCAATATCTCAACGGAGAATACGTTTATATATATGTGTGTGTGTGCGCGTATATATATATATATATATATATATATATATATTTCTCCGCCGAAATCACTTTTAAACCCATTTCCACCTTTTTTTTCCTTCTCTTCCTCTTACTTTTTTTTCACGTTTTTTTACGTTTTTCTCCTTTTCGCCTCTTTTCTGGGCGTATTATTCTTCTTTTTCTTCTTTTTTTTCGTCTAATGCATACCCCATCAGTGCAGCAATGCTTATTCAATACCGCCAGCAGATGGAGACACTGGGGGATAATTTTCTAAGGATTTATACTGATTTTTCCTGTCTGAATTTGTCGCACAGAAAGTTGCAGGCCAAATATGTGTGACATTTCTGCGACTTTAGCTTCTAGAGCATTTTTACAACATTATACATAGGTGCTGAATACATAAAAAGCGACTGTTCAGCGACAGACAAGTCGCATCGGCTGAAAGTAGGCCAGAATGTCAGTCCATGTTGGAGCAGGTTTAGATACAGTCTAAAGCATAGATCTCAAAGTCTGTGCACAGAATTTAGCAAGGGCCTCGCACCTTCTGATGCATCAGGTAGGTGCACAATAGCATAGCCTAACCCTCTGTACTTTGGTCTATATTGATGCGGGACATAGACAGCCAGCTGATGACCAATCCATTAGTGCAATGGATGGCTGGAAGCATTTGTCTTTGCCTTTGCAATACCACAGAAGCAATGCATGGTCAATGTACAGCAATGACACACCTGTGTGAACAGCCAGGAGACCCCCCCCCCCATGTTATGTTACATAGTTACATAGTTAGTACGGTCGAAAAAAGACATATGTCCATCAAGTTCAACCAGGGAATTAAGGGGTAGGGGTGTGGCGCGATATTGGGGAAGGGATGAGATTTTATATTTCTTCATAAGCATTAATCTTATTTTGTCAATTAGGAACATTCAGCACCCACCCGCTATCAAGGCAGCTGCCTATCATGTCATGCCCTACCTGCACAGGTGTGCTGGCTACTCAAATGATCCAATTAAGGAGGCCATTTAGTCAGCAGCAGCAGAAGTCCTGTGCCTGGACGCTCCAACAGCGGCCAGACACAAGCAGAAGCAGAAGCAGCAGCAGCACCACCTTTTGTTTTTTGGCTGCAGCAGCAGCAGCAGCAAGGCCCACAGGGCTGGCTAGCTGGCTAGCCAGCAAGCAGGTAGCAATGAAAGTAGGAATCTTTCTTTTTAACCCTGTAAGGGGGTGGTGCACTGTACCCGAAGATACTGCCATATCGGGTCAATGCATAGGGCGACGGAAGCAAGCTTCGAAATCGGCCCCCGTTCTCAAAAATCCATTTAATATATGGTCCCCAGATAGGGGACGTATCAGATATTAAACTGATAAGAACAGATACTACACTTGATCTTAGCCAAAAGGCCGAGAAGCGATAACCGTGAAAGGGGCGGGCCCAACAAGGTCCCCTTCATGGGCACTATCACTGCTTGCTGTCAGGGAGGCTGCCAGACAATTTTCCATGCACACTCTGGGCTGGGGGGCAGTCAACCACCAGTACACACAGCAGAACCTAAACCCATACCATTATTGCTAAGCAGCAAGACAGGGGCCCATTGCACTCCCACGGGGCCTTTTTAAATGCAATCCATAACCCGGATTTGCCAGGAACCCTTCTTACTCCTCCTACTTGCATGTGACACTGGGCTTAGGATCTGCATAGGAAACACACACACAAGCACACACCTACCTTTGTTGCCTGCAGATGCCTCCTTGGCTGTCCCCAAACGGTATCAAACCAACACCCACGGGAAGCTGTAAGCATAGAGGACATGCCTTCACCCCATTGGACTTACCTGTGTGGGTTAAACCCGGGTTATTTGACAACCTATGGCGGTGATGGTTCTGCTCAGGCAGAGCAGTGCTGATGCTCCTCATAAAGCTGTCGCTGCTGTGAAAGTTCTAGGTGACATCACAAATCCCTATGGTTACATACACAACAAAGCTGGGTTGTTGTTGTTTACACTCTGCAAGGCCTGTGGAAGTGAGTGACATCATAGCACTGTAGTTCTGAGGGTTCTAGATGGATGCAACAATCTCCTGTTGCTTCTATGAAGGCCATAATAGACGACATCACCAAACAGCTCCATAGTCACATACACAGCAAAGGAGAGATGTTGTTTACACCTAGTGATGTCAGTGGTATTGAGTGACATCACAGCACAGTGCTAAGGCTCCTGGGCCTGGACACAGCAGCGGCTGCAATATCTCAACGGAGAATACGTTTATATATATGTGTGTGTGTGCGCGTATATATATATATATATATATATATATATATATATATATATATATTTCTCCGCCGAAATCACTTTTAAACCCATTTCCACCTTTTTTTCCCTTCTCTTCCTCTTACTTTTTTTTCACGTTTTTTTACGTTTTTCTCCTTTTCGCCTCTTTTCTGGGCGTATTATTCTTCTTTTTCTTCTTTTTTTTCGTCTAATGCATACCCCATCAGTGCAGCAATGCTTATTCAATACCGCCAGCAGATGGAGACACTGGGGGATAATTTTCTAAGGATTTATACTGATTTTTCCTGTCTGAATTTGTCGCACAGAAAGTTGCAGGCCAAATATGTGTGACATTTCTGCGACTTTAGCTTCTAGAGCATTTTTACAACATTATACATAGGTGCTGAATACATAAAAAGCGACTGTTCAGCGACAGACAAGTCGCATCGGCTGAAAGTAGGCCAGAATGTCAGTCCATGTTGGAGCAGGTTTAGATACAGTCTAAAGCATAGATCTCAAAGTCTGTGCACAGAATTTAGCAAGGGCCTCGCACCTTCTGATGCATCAGGTAGGTGCACAATAGCATAGCCTAACCCTCTGTACTTTGGTCTATATTGATGCGGGACATAGACAGCCAGCTGATGACCAATCCATTAGTGCAATGGATGGCTGGAAGCATTTGTCTTTGCCTTTGCAATACCACAGAAGCAATGCATGGTCAATGTACAGCAATGACACACCTGTGTGAACAGCCAGGAGACCCCCCCCCCCCCATGTTATGTTACATAGTTACATAGTTAGTACGGTCGAAAAAAGACATATGTCCATCAAGTTCAACCAGGGAATTAAGGGGTAGGGGTGTGGCGCGATATTGGGGAAGGGATGAGATTTTATATTTCTTCATAAGCATTAATCTTATTTTGTCAATTAGGAACATTCAGCACCCACCCGCTATCAAGGCAGCTGCCTATCATGTCATGCCCTACCTGCACAGGTGTGCTGGCTACTCAAATGATCCAATTAAGGAGGCCATTTAGTCAGCAGCAGCAGAAGTCCTGTGCCTGGACGCTCCAACAGCGGCCAGACACAAGCAGAAGCAGAAGCAGCAGCAGCACCACCTTTTGTTTTTTGGCTGCAGCAGCAGCAGCAGCAAGGCCCACAGGGCTGGCTAGCTGGCTAGCCAGCAAGCAGGTAGCAATGAAAGTAGGAATCTTTCTTTTTAACCCTGTAAGGGGGTGGTGCACTGTACCCGAAGATACTGCCATATCGGGTCAATGCATAGGGCGACGGAAGCAAGCTTCGAAATCGGCCCCCGTTCTCAAAAATCCATTTAATATATGGTCCCCAGATAGGGGACGTATCAGATATTAAACTGATAAGAACAGATTTTTTTTTTTTTTTTTTTTTTTTTTTTTTTTAAAGCCGAGGAACGTGCTTTCGATTCACCCAAAGTGCAAGAAAAAGTGCAAACGTGTTACACTAAAAAAAACGTGCACAAAGGATGCGGTCTATCGCAAGCCCTTCTCCGATAGGAGAGAGGCCCCCCAACAAACCTTACCCTTCGCCTCCGGACCAAAAGGTACCTGCGAGGTTCCAGGTTCGATGTCCCTTTTCGCCGAAGCTACTAGGGGACCACAAATGCTCCCGGCATCCCCCTTGGCGTTAGCCAAGGTATCTGCCCGCAGAGCCGATTACGGTAGGTACCCTGCCAAAGCAGGAGTACCCGGGGTGTTTGCAGGGAGGTGCGGAACCTAATGGCCACACACACCTCCCCTAGACCGCCAGGAGGGACACCCAGAAGGGCTACCGCATCCTGACCAATCCTGTGAACACACAACACGCAAAAAGTGACACAGTGAGACAAAAAAGAAATAAATAAGTGAATGTGTGCAGATATACTGCCCGGACATCCGGCCGGATCTATAAAAATTTCTCTGATCCTAGCCAGAAGGCCGGGAATCAAGAGGTGAGTGCCACAAGGTGAAGAGATTATGGTGCCCGTGCTTCAACTCAGTGAGCCTATCCTCCCAGTGAGTTTCGGCACCTCGGGGTCACCACTCCCCGAGGCACAAAAGTACCTCGGCTCTAGACCCTCTCAGCCTCATGGCGAGACCCGGAGGGAACAGGTCACATCGGGGCAGCCGTCGAGCTGATTCCTCAGAACCAGCCCCGGGAAGCCCTGGTACACCTGCATCCTCCATGCAGCACCCATCCCCACCAGCCCCATACCGGCATTACTGTCCACCGGCATGAAAAACTGATAAGAACAGATACTACACTTGATCTTAGCCAAAAGGCCGAGAAGCGATAACCGTGAAAGGGGCGGGCCCAACAAGGTCCCCTTCATGGGCACTATCACTGCTTGCTGTCAGGGAGGCTGCCAGACAATTTTCCATGCACACTCTGGGCTGGGGGGCAGTCAACCACCAGTACACACAGCAGAACCTAAACCCATACCATTATTGCTAAGCAGCAAGACAGGGGCCCATTGCACTCCCACGGGGCCTTTTTAAATGCAATCCATAACCCGGATTTGCCAGGAACCCTTCTTACTCCTCCTACTTGCATGTGACACTGGGCTTAGGATCTGCATAGGAAACACACACACAAGCACACACCTACCTTTGTTGCCTGCAGATGCCTCCTTGGCTGTCCCCAAACGGTATCAAACCAACACCCACGGGAAGCTGTAAGCATAGAGGACATGCCTGCACCCCATTGGACTTACCTGTGTGGGTTAAACCCGGGTTATTTGACAACCTATGGCGGTGATGGTTCTGCTCAGGCAGAGCAGTGCTGATGCTCCTCATAAAGCTGTCGCTGCTGTGAAGGTTCTAGGTGACATCACAAATCCCTATGGTTACATACACAACAAAGCTGGGTTGTTGTTGTTTACACTCTGCAAGGCCTGTGGAAGTGAGTGACATCATAGCACTGTAGTTCTGAGGGTTCTAGATGGATGCAACAATCTCCTGTTGCTTCTATGAAGGCCATAATAGACGACATCACCAAACAGCTCCATAGTCACATACACAGCAAAGGAGAGATGTTGTTTACACCTAGTGATGTCAGTGGTATTGAGTGACATCACAGCACAGTGCTAAGGCTCCTGGGCCTGGACACAGCAGCGGCTGCAATATCTCAACGGAGAATACGTTTATATATATGTGTGTGTGTGCGCGTATATATATATATATATATATATATATATATATATATATATATTTCTCCGCCGAAATCACTTTTAAACCCATTTCCACCTTTTTTTCCCTTCTCTTCCTCTTACTTTTTTTTCACGTTTTTTTACGTTTTTCTCCTTTTCGCCTCTTTTCTGGGCGTATTATTCTTCTTTTTCTTCTTTTTTTTCGTCTAATGCATACCCCATCAGTGCAGCAATGCTTATTCAATACCGCCAGCAGATGGAGACACTGGGGGATAATTTTCTAAGGATTTATACTGATTTTTCCTGTCTGAATTTGTCGCACAGAAAGTTGCAGGCCAAATATGTGTGACATTTCTGCGACTTTAGCTTCTAGAGCATTTTTACAACATTATACATAGGTGCTGAATACATAAAAAGCGACTGTTCAGCGACAGACAAGTCGCATCGGCTGAAAGTAGGCCAGAATGTCAGTCCATGTTGGAGCAGGTTTAGATACAGTCTAAAGCATAGATCTCAAAGTCTGTGCACAGAATTTAGCAAGGGCCTCGCACCTTCTGATGCATCAGGTAGGTGCACAATAGCATAGCCTAACCCTCTGTACTTTGGTCTATATTGATGCGGGACATAGACAGCCAGCTGATGACCAATCCATTAGTGCAATGGATGGCTGGAAGCATTTGTCTTTGCCTTTGCAATACCACAGAAGCAATGCATGGTCAATGTACAGCAATGACACACCTGTGTGAACAGCCAGGAGACCCCCCCCCCCATGTTATGTTACATAGTTACATAGTTAGTACGGTCGAAAAAAGACATATGTCCATCAAGTTCAACCAGGGAATTAAGGGGTAGGGGTGTGGCGCGATATTGGGGAAGGGATGAGATTTTATATTTCTTCATAAGCATTAATCTTATTTTGTCAATTAGGAACATTCAGCACCCACCCGCTATCAAGGCAGCTGCCTATCATGTCATGCCCTACCTGCACAGGTGTGCTGGCTACTCAAATGATCCAATTAAGGAGGCCATTTAGTCAGCAGCAGCAGAAGTCCTGTGCCTGGACGCTCCAACAGCGGCCAGACACAAGCAGAAGCAGAAGCAGCAGCAGCACCACCTTTTGTTTTTTGGCTGCAGCAGCAGCAGCAGCAAGGCCCACAGGGCTGGCTAGCTGGCTAGCCAGCAAGCAGGTAGCAATGAAAGTAGGAATCTTTCTTTTTAACCCTGTAAGGGGGTGGTGCACTGTACCCGAAGATACTGCCATATCGGGTCAATGCATAGGGCGACGGAAGCAAGCTTCGAAATCGGCCCCCGTTCTCAAAAATCCATTTAATATATGGTCCCCAGATAGGGGACGTATCAGATATTAAACTGATAAGAACAGATACTACACTTGATCTTAGCCAAAAGGCCGAGAAGCGATAACCGTGAAAGGGGCGGGCCCAACAAGGTCCCCTTCATGGGCACTATCACTGCTTGCTGTCAGGGAGGCTGCCAGACAATTTTCCATGCACACTCTGGGCTGGGGGGCAGTCAACCACCAGTACACACAGCAGAACCTAAACCCATACCATTATTGCTAAGCAGCAAGACAGGGGCCCATTGCACTCCCACGGGGCCTTTTTAAATGCAATCCATAACCCGGATTTGCCAGGAACCCTTCTTACTCCTCCTACTTGCATGTGACACTGGGCTTAGGATCTGCATAGGAAACACACACACAAGCACACACCTACCTTTGTTGCCTGCAGATGCCTCCTTGGCTGTCCCCAAACGGTATCAAACCAACACCCACGGGAAGCTGTAAGCATAGAGGACATGCCTGCACCCCATTGGACTTACCTGTGTGGGTTAAACCCGGGTTATTTGACAACCTATGGCGGTGATGGTTCTGCTCAGGCAGAGCAGTGCTGATGCTCCTCATAAAGCTGTCGCTGCTGTGAAGGTTCTAGGTGACATCACAAATCCCTATGGTTACATACACAACAAAGCTGGGTTGTTGTTGTTTACACTCTGCAAGGCCTGTGGAAGTGAGTGACATCATAGCACTGTAGTTCTGAGGGTTCTAGATGGATGCAACAATCTCCTGTTGCTTCTATGAAGGCCATAATAGACGACATCACCAAACAGCTCCATAGTCACATACACAGCAAAGGAGAGATGTTGTTTACACCTAGTGATGTCAGTGGTATTGAGTGACATCACAGCACAGTGCTAAGGCTCCTGGGCCTGGACACAGCAGCGGCTGCAATATCTCAACGGAGAATACGTTTATATATATGTGTGTGTGTGCGCGTATATATATATATATATATATATATATATATATATATTTCTCCGCCGAAATCACTTTTAAACCCATTTCCACCTTTTTTTCCCTTCTCTTCCTCTTACTTTTTTTTCACGTTTTTTTACGTTTTTCTCCTTTTCGCCTCTTTTCTGGGCGTATTATTCTTCTTTTTCTTCTTTTTTTTCGTCTAATGCATACCCCATCAGTGCAGCAATGCTTATTCAATACCGCCAGCAGATGGAGACACTGGGGGATAATTTTCTAAGGATTTATACTGATTTTTCCTGTCTGAATTTGTCGCACAGAAAGTTGCAGGCCAAATATGTGTGACATTTCTGCGACTTTAGCTTCTAGAGCATTTTTACAACATTATACATAGGTGCTGAATACATAAAAAGCGACTGTTCAGCGACAGACAAGTCGCATCGGCTGAAAGTAGGCCAGAATGTCAGTCCATGTTGGAGCAGGTTTAGATACAGTCTAAAGCATAGATCTCAAAGTCTGTGCACAGAATTTAGCAAGGGCCTCGCACCTTCTGATGCATCAGGTAGGTGCACAATAGCATAGCCTAACCCTCTGTACTTTGGTCTATATTGATGCGGGACATAGACAGCCAGCTGATGACCAATCCATTAGTGCAATGGATGGCTGGAAGCATTTGTCTTTGCCTTTGCAATACCACAGAAGCAATGCATGGTCAATGTACAGCAATGACACACCTGTGTGAACAGCCAGGAGACCCCCCCCCCCATGTTATGTTACATAGTTACATAGTTAGTACGGTCGAAAAAAGACATATGTCCATCAAGTTCAACCAGGGAATTAAGGGGTAGGGGTGTGGCGCGATATTGGGGAAGGGATGAGATTTTATATTTCTTCATAAGCATTAATCTTATTTTGTCAATTAGGAACATTCAGCACCCACCCGCTATCAAGGCAGCTGCCTATCATGTCATGCCCTACCTGCACAGGTGTGCTGGCTACTCAAATGATCCAATTAAGGAGGCCATTTAGTCAGCAGCAGCAGAAGTCCTGTGCCTGGACGCTCCAACAGCGGCCAGACACAAGCAGAAGCAGAAGCAGCAGCAGCACCACCTTTTGTTTTTTGGCTGCAGCAGCAGCAGCAGCAAGGCCCACAGGGCTGGCTAGCTGGCTAGCCAGCAAGCAGGTAGCAATGAAAGTAGGAATCTTTCTTTTTAACCCTGTAAGGGGGTGGTGCACTGTACCCGAAGATACTGCCATATCGGGTCAATGCATAGGGCGACGGAAGCAAGCTTCGAAATCGGCCCCCGTTCTCAAAAATCCATTTAATATATGGTCCCCAGATAGGGGACGTATCAGATATTAAACTGATAAGAACAGATACTACACTTGATCTTAGCCAAAAGGCCGAGAAGCGATAACCGTGAAAGGGGCGGGCCCAACAAGGTCCCCTTCATGGGCACTATCACTGCTTGCTGTCAGGGAGGCTGCCAGACAATTTTCCATGCACACTCTGGGCTGGGGGGCAGTCAACCACCAGTACACACAGCAGAACCTAAACCCATACCATTATTGCTAAGCAGCAAGACAGGGGCCCATTGCACTCCCACGGGGCCTTTTTAAATGCAATCCATAACCCGGATTTGCCAGGAACCCTTCTTACTCCTCCTACTTGCATGTGACACTGGGCTTAGGATCTGCATAGGAAACACACACACAAGCACACACCTACCTTTGTTGCCTGCAGATGCCTCCTTGGCTGTCCCCAAACGGTATCAAACCAACACCCACGGGAAGCTGTAAGCATAGAGGACATGCCTGCACCCCATTGGACTTACCTGTGTGGGTTAAACCCGGGTTATTTGACAACCTATGGCGGTGATGGTTCTGCTCAGGCAGAGCAGTGCTGATGCTCCTCATAAAGCTGTCGCTGCTGTGAAGGTTCTAGGTGACATCACAAATCCCTATGGTTACATACACAACAAAGCTGGGTTGTTGTTGTTTACACTCTGCAAGGCCTGTGGAAGTGAGTGACATCATAGCACTGTAGTTCTGAGGGTTCTAGATGGATGCAACAATCTCCTGTTGCTTCTATGAAGGCCATAATAGACGACATCACCAAACAGCTCCATAGTCACATACACAGCAAAGGAGAGATGTTGTTTACACCTAGTGATGTCAGTGGTATTGAGTGACATCACAGCACAGTGCTAAGGCTCCTGGGCCTGGACACAGCAGCGGCTGCAATATCTCAACGGAGAATACGTTTATATATATGTGTGTGTGTGCGCGTATATATATATATATATATATATATATATATATATATATATATATTTCTCCGCCGAAATCACTTTTAAACCCATTTCCACCTTTTTTTCCCTTCTCTTCCTCTTACTTTTTTTTCACGTTTTTTTACGTTTTTCTCCTTTTCGCCTCTTTTCTGGGCGTATTCTTCTTCTTTTTCTTCTTTTTTTTCGTCTAATGCATACCCCATCAGTGCAGCAATGCTTATTCAATACCGCCAGCAGATGGAGACACTGGGGGATAATTTTCTAAGGATTTATACTGATTTTTCCTGTCTGAATTTGTCGCACAGAAAGTTGCAGGCCAAATATGTGTGACATTTCTGCGACTTTAGCTTCTAGAGCATTTTTACAACATTATACATAGGTGCTGAATACATAAAAAGCGACTGTTCAGCGACAGACAAGTCGCATCGGCTGAAAGTAGGCCAGAATGTCAGTCCATGTTGGAGCAGGTTTAGATACAGTCTAAAGCATAGATCTCAAAGTCTGTGCACAGAATTTAGCAAGGGCCTCGCACCTTCTGATGCATCAGGTAGGTGCACAATAGCATAGCCTAACCCTCTGTACTTTGGTCTATATTGATGCGGGACATAGACAGCCAGCTGATGACCAATCCATTAGTGCAATGGATGGCTGGAAGCATTTGTCTTTGCCTTTGCAATACCACAGAAGCAATGCATGGTCAATGTACAGCAATGACACACCTGTGTGAACAGCCAGGAGACCCCCCCCCCCATGTTATGTTACATAGTTACATAGTTAGTACGGTCGAAAAAAGACATATGTCCATCAAGTTCAACCAGGGAATTAAGGGGTAGGGGTGTGGCGCGATATTGGGGAAGGGATGAGATTTTATATTTCTTCATAAGCATTAATCTTATTTTGTCAATTAGGAACATTCAGCACCCACCCGCTATCAAGGCAGCTGCCTATCATGTCATGCCCTACCTGCACAGGTGTGCTGGCTACTCAAATGATCCAATTAAGGAGGCCATTTAGTCAGCAGCAGCAGAAGTCCTGTGCCTGGACGCTCCAACAGCGGCCAGACACAAGCAGAAGCAGAAGCAGCAGCAGCACCACCTTTTGTTTTTTGGCTGCAGCAGCAGCAGCAGCAAGGCCCACAGGGCTGGCTAGCTGGCTAGCCAGCAAGCAGGTAGCAATGAAAGTAGGAATCTTTCTTTTTAACCCTGTAAGGGGGTGGTGCACTGTACCCGAAGATACTGCCATATCGGGTCAATGCATAGGGCGACGGAAGCAAGCTTCGAAATCGGCCCCCGTTCTCAAAAATCCATTTAATATATGGTCCCCAGATAGGGGACGTATCAGATATTAAACTGATAAGAACAGATACTACACTTGATCTTAGCCAAAAGGCCGAGAAGCGATAACCGTGAAAGGGGCGGGCCCAACAAGGTCCCCTTCATGGGCACTATCACTGCTTGCTGTCAGGGAGGCTGCCAGACAATTTTCCATGCACACTCTGGGCTGGGGGGCAGTCAACCACCAGTACACACAGCAGAACCTAAACCCATACCATTATTGCTAAGCAGCAAGACAGGGGCCCATTGCACTCCCACGGGGCCTTTTTAAATGCAATCCATAACCCGGATTTGCCAGGAACCCTTCTTACTCCTCCTACTTGCATGTGACACTGGGCTTAGGATCTGCATAGGAAACACACACACAAGCACACACCTACCTTTGTTGCCTGCAGATGCCTCCTTGGCTGTCCCCAAACGGTATCAAACCAACACCCACGGGAAGCTGTAAGCATAGAGGACATGCCTGCACCCCATTGGACTTACCTGTGTGGGTTAAACCCGGGTTATTTGACAACCTATGGCGGTGATGGTTCTGCTCAGGCAGAGCAGTGCTGATGCTCCTCATAAAGCTGTCGCTGCTGTGAAGGTTCTAGGTGACATCACAAATCCCTATGGTTACATACACAACAAAGCTGGGTTGTTGTTGTTTACACTCTGCAAGGCCTGTGGAAGTGAGTGACATCATAGCACTGTAGTTCTGAGGGTTCTAGATGGATGCAACAATCTCCTGTTGCTTCTATGAAGGCCATAATAGACGACATCACCAAACAGCTCCATAGTCACATACACAGCAAAGGAGAGATGTTGTTTACACCTAGTGATGTCAGTGGTATTGAGTGACATCACAGCACAGTGCTAAGGCTCCTGGGCCTGGACACAGCAGCGGCTGCAATATCTCAACGGAGAATACGTTTATATATATGTGTGTGTGTGCGCGTATATATATATATATATATATATATATATATATATATATATTTCTCCGCCGAAATCACTTTTAAACCCATTTCCACCTTTTTTTCCCTTCTCTTCCTCTTACTTTTTTTTCACGTTTTTTTACGTTTTTCTCCTTTTCGCCTCTTTTCTGGGCGTATTATTCTTCTTTTTCTTCTTTTTTTTCGTCTAATGCATACCCCATCAGTGCAGCAATGCTTATTCAATACCGCCAGCAGATGGAGACACTGGGGGATAATTTTTTCTAAGGATTTATACTGATTTTTCCTGTCTGAATTTGTCGCACAGAAAGTTGCAGGCCAAATATGTGTGACATTTCTGCGACTTTAGCTTCTAGAGCATTTTTACAACATTATACATAGGTGCTGAATACATAAAAAGCGACTGTTCAGCGACAGACAAGTCGCATCGGCTGAAAGTAGGCCAGAATGTCAGTCCATGTTGGAGCAGGTTTAGATACAGTCTAAAGCATAGATCTCAAAGTCTGTGCACAGAATTTAGCAAGGGCCTCGCACCTTCTGATGCATCAGGTAGGTGCACAATAGCATAGCCTAACCCTCTGTACTTTGGTCTATATTGATGCGGGACATAGACAGCCAGCTGATGACCAATCCATTAGTGCAATGGATGGCTGGAAGCATTTGTCTTTGCCTTTGCAATACCACAGAAGCAATGCATGGTCAATGTACAGCAATGACACACCTGTGTGAACAGCCAGGAGACCCCCCCCCCCCATGTTATGTTACATAGTTACATAGTACGGTCGAAAAAAGACATATGTCCATCAAGTTCAACCAGGGAATTAAGGGGTAGGGGTGTGGCGCGATATTGGGGAAGGGATGAGATTTTATATTTCTTCATAAGCATTAATCTTATTTTGTCAATTAGGAACATTCAGCACCCACCCGCTATCAAGGCAGCTGCCTATCATGTCATGCCCTACCTGCACAGGTGTGCTGGCTACTCAAATGATCCAATTAAGGAGGCCATTTAGTCAGCAGCAGCAGAAGTCCTGTGCCTGGACGCTCCAACAGCGGCCAGACACAAGCAGAAGCAGAAGCAGCAGCAGCAGCACCTTTTGTTTTTTGGCTGCAGCAGCAGCAGCAGCAAGGCCCACAGGGCTGGCTAGCTGGCTAGCCAGCAAGCAGGTAGCAATGAAAGTAGGAATCTTTCTTTTTAACCCTGTAAGGGGGTGGTGCACTGTACCCGAAGATACTGCCATATCGGGTCAATGCATAGGGCGACGGAAGCAAGCTTCGAAATCGGCCCCCGTTCTCAAAAATCCATTTAATATATGGTCCCCAGATAGGGGACATATCAGATATTAAACTGATAAGAACAGATACTACACTTGATCTTAGCCAAAAGGCCGAGAAGCGATAACCGTGAAAGGGGCGGGCCCAACAAGGTCCCCTTCATGGGCACTATCACTGCTTGCTGTCAGGGAGGCTGCCAGACAATTTTCCATGCACACTCTGGGCTGGGGGGCAGTCAACCACCAGTACACACAGCAGAACCTAAACCCATACCATTATTGCTAAGCAGCAAGACAGGGGCCCATTGCACTCCCACGGGGCCTTTTTAAATGCAATCCATAACCCGGATTTGCCAGGAACCCTTCTTACTCCTCCTACTTGCATGTGACACTGGGCTTAGGATCTGCATAGGAAACACACACACAAGCACACACCTACCTTTGTTGCCTGCAGATGCCTCCTTGGCTGTCCCCAAACGGTATCAAACCAACACCCACGGGAAGCTGTAAGCATAGAGGACATGCCTGCACCCCATTGGACTTACCTGTGTGGGTTAAACCCGGGTTATTTGACAACCTATGGCGGTGATGGTTCTGCTCAGGCAGAGCAGTGCTGATGCTCCTCATAAAGCTGTCGCTGCTGTGAAGGTTCTAGGTGACATCACAAATCCCTATGGTTACATACACAACAAAGCTGGGTTGTTGTTGTTTACACTCTGCAAGGCCTGTGGAAGTGAGTGACATCATAGCACTGTAGTTCTGAGGGTTCTAGATGGATGCAACAATCTCCTGTTGCTTCTATGAAGGCCATAATAGACGACATCACCAAACAGCTCCATAGTCACATACACAGCAAAGGAGAGATGTTGTTTACACCTAGTGATGTCAGTGGTATTGAGTGACATCACAGCACAGTGCTAAGGCTCCTGGGCCTGGACACAGCAGCGGCTGCAATATCTCAACGGAGAATACGTTTATATATATGTGTGTGTGTGCGCGTATATATATATATATATATATATATATATATATATATATATATATTTCTCCGCCGAAATCACTTTTAAACCCATTTCCACCTTTTTTTCCCTTCTCTTCCTCTTACTTTTTTTTCACGTTTTTTTACGTTTTTCTCCTTTTCGCCTCTTTTCTGGGCGTATTCTTCTTCTTTTTCTTCTTTTTTTTCGTCTAATGCATACCCCATCAGTGCAGCAATGCTTATTCAATACCGCCAGCAGATGGAGACACTGGGGGATAATTTTCTAAGGATTTATACTGATTTTTCCTGTCTGAATTTGTCGCACAGAAAGTTGCAGGCCAAATATGTGTGACATTTCTGCGACTTTAGCTTCTAGAGCATTTTTACAACATTATACATAGGTGCTGAATACATAAAAAGCGACTGTTCAGCGACAGACAAGTCGCATCGGCTGAAAGTAGGCCAGAATGTCAGTCCATGTTGGAGCAGGTTTAGATACAGTCTAAAGCATAGATCTCAAAGTCTGTGCACAGAATTTAGCAAGGGCCTCGCACCTTCTGATGCATCAGGTAGGTGCACAATAGCATAGCCTAACCCTCTGTACTTTGGTCTATATTGATGCGGGACATAGACAGCCAGCTGATGACCAATCCATTAGTGCAATGGATGGCTGGAAGCATTTGTCTTTGCCTTTGCAATACCACAGAAGCAATGCATGGTCAATGTACAGCAATGACACACCTGTGTGAACAGCCAGGAGACCCCCCCCCCATGTTATGTTACATAGTTACATAGTTAGTACGGTCGAAAAAAGACATATGTCCATCAAGTTCAACCAGGGAATTAAGGGGTAGGGGTGTGGCGCGATATTGGGGAAGGGATGAGATTTTATATTTCTTCATAAGCATTAATCTTATTTTGTCAATTAGGAACATTCAGCACCCACCCGCTATCAAGGCAGCTGCCTATCATGTCATGCCCTACCTGCACAGGTGTGCTGGCTACTCAAATGATCCAATTAAGGAGGCCATTTAGTCAGCAGCAGCAGAAGTCCTGTGCCTGGACGCTCCAACAGCGGCCAGACACAAGCAGAAGCAGAAGCAGCAGCAGCACCACCTTTTGTTTTTTGGCTGCAGCAGCAGCAGCAGCAAGGCCCACAGGGCTGGCTAGCTGGCTAGCCAGCAAGCAGGTAGCAATGAAAGTAGGAATCTTTCTTTTTAACCCTGTAAGGGGGTGGTGCACTGTACCCGAAGATACTGCCATATCGGGTCAATGCATAGGGCGACGGAAGCAAGCTTCGAAATCGGCCCCCGTTCTCAAAAATCCATTTAATATATGGTCCCCAGATAGGGGACGTATCAGATATTAAACTGATAAGAACAGATACTACACTTGATCTTAGCCAAAAGGCCGAGAAGCGATAACCGTGAAAGGGGCGGGCCCAACAAGGTCCCCTTCATGGGCACTATCACTGCTTGCTGTCAGGGAGGCTGCCAGACAATTTTCCATGCACACTCTGGGCTGGGGGGCAGTCAACCACCAGTACACACAGCAGAACCTAAACCCATACCATTATTGCTAAGCAGCAAGACAGGGGCCCATTGCACTCCCACGGGGCCTTTTTAAATGCAATCCATAACCCGGATTTGCCAGGAACCCTTCTTACTCCTCCTACTTGCATGTGACACTGGGCTTAGGATCTGCATAGGAAACACACACACAAGCACACACCTACCTTTGTTGCCTGCAGATGCCTCCTTGGCTGTCCCCAAACGGTATCAAACCAACACCCACGGGAAGCTGTAAGCATAGAGGACATGCCTGCACCCCATTGGACTTACCTGTGTGGGTTAAACCCGGGTTATTTGACAACCTATGGCGGTGATGGTTCTGCTCAGGCAGAGCAGTGCTGATGCTCCTCATAAAGCTGTCGCTGCTGTGAAGGTTCTAGGTGACATCACAAATCCCTATGGTTACATACACAACAAAGCTGGGTTGTTGTTGTTTACACTCTGCAAGGCCTGTGGAAGTGAGTGACATCATAGCACTGTAGTTCTGAGGGTTCTAGATGGATGCAACAATCTCCTGTTGCTTCTATGAAGGCCATAATAGACGACATCACCAAACAGCTCCATAGTCACATACACAGCAAAGGAGAGATGTTGTTTACACCTAGTGATGTCAGTGGTATTGAGTGACATCACAGCACAGTGCTAAGGCTCCTGGGCCTGGACACAGCAGCGGCTGCAATATCTCAACGGAGAATACGTTTATATATATGTGTGTGTGTGCGCGTATATATATATATATATATATATATATATATATATATATATATATATTCTCCGCCGAAATCACTTTTAAACCCATTTCCACCTTTTTTTCCCTTCTCTTCCTCTTACTTTTTTTTCACGTTTTTTTACGTTTTTCTCCTTTTCGCCTCTTTTCTGGGCGTATTATTCTTCTTTTTCTTCTTTTTTTTCGTCTAATGCATACCCCATCAGTGCAGCAATGCTTATTCAATACCGCCAGCAGATGGAGACACTGGGGGATAATTTTCTAAGGATTTATACTGATTTTTCCTGTCTGAATTTGTCGCACAGAAAGTTGCAGGCCAAATATGTGTGACATTTCTGCGACTTTAGCTTCTAGAGCATTTTTACAACATTATACATAGGTGCTGAATACATAAAAAGCGACTGTTCAGCGACAGACAAGTCGCATCGGCTGAAAGTAGGCCAGAATGTCAGTCCATGTTGGAGCAGGTTTAGATACAGTCTAAAGCATAGATCTCAAAGTCTGTGCACAGAATTTAGCAAGGGCCTCGCACCTTCTGATGCATCAGGTAGGTGCACAATAGCATAGCCTAACCCTCTGTACTTTGGTCTATATTGATGCGGGACATAGACAGCCAGCTGATGACCAATCCATTAGTGCAATGGATGGCTGGAAGCATTTGTCTTTGCCTTTGCAATACCACAGAAGCAATGCATGGTCAATGTACAGCAATGACACACCTGTGTGAACAGCCAGGAGACCCCCCCCCCCATGTTATGTTACATAGTTACATAGTTAGTACGGTCGAAAAAAGACATATGTCCATCAAGTTCAACCAGGGAATTAAGGGGTAGGGGTGTGGCGCGATATTGGGGAAGGGATGAGATTTTATATTTCTTCATAAGCATTAATCTTATTTTGTCAATTAGGAACATTCAGCACCCACCCGCTATCAAGGCAGCTGCCTATCATGTCATGCCCTACCTGCACAGGTGTGCTGGCTACTCAAATGATCCAATTAAGGAGGCCATTTAGTCAGCAGCAGCAGAAGTCCTGTGCCTGGACGCTCCAACAGCGGCCAGACACAAGCAGAAGCAGCAGCAGCACCACCTTTTGTTTTTTGGCTGCAGCAGCAGCAGCAGCAAGGCCCACAGGGCTGGCTAGCTGGCTAGCCAGCAAGCAGGTAGCAATGAAAGTAGGAATCTTTCTTTTTAACCCTGTAAGGGGGTGGTGCACTGTACCCGAAGATACTGCCATATCGGGTCAATGCATAGGGCGACGGAAGCAAGCTTCGAAATCGGCCCCCGTTCTCAAAAATCCATTTAATATATGGTCCCCAGATAGGGGACGTATCAGATATTAAACTGATAAGAACAGATACTACACTTGATCTTAGCCAAAAGGCCGAGAAGCGATAACCGTGAAAGGGGCGGGCCCAACAAGGTCCCCTTCATGGGCACTATCACTGCTTGCTGTCAGGGAGGCTGCCAGACAATTTTCCATGCACACTCTGGGCTGGGGGGCAGTCAACCACCAGTACACACAGCAGAACCTAAACCCATACCATTATTGCTAAGCAGCAAGACAGGGGCCCATTGCACTCCCACGGGGCCTTTTTAAATGCAATCCATAACCCGGATTTGCCAGGAACCCTTCTTACTCCTCCTACTTGCATGTGACACTGGGCTTAGGATCTGCATAGGAAACACACACACAAGCACACACCTACCTTTGTTGCCTGCAGATGCCTCCTTGGCTGTCCCCAAACGGTATCAAACCAACACCCACGGGAAGCTGTAAGCATAGAGGACATGCCTGCACCCCATTGGACTTACCTGTGTGGGTTAAACCCGGGTTATTTGACAACCTATGGCGGTGATGGTTCTGCTCAGGCAGAGCAGTGCTGATGCTCCTCATAAAGCTGTCGCTGCTGTGAAGGTTCTAGGTGACATCACAAATCCCTATGGTTACATACACAACAAAGCTGGGTTGTTGTTGTTTACACTCTGCAAGGCCTGTGGAAGTGAGTGACATCATAGCACTGTAGTTCTGAGGGTTCTAGATGGATGCAACAATCTCCTGTTGCTTCTATGAAGGCCATAATAGACGACATCACCAAACAGCTCCATAGTCACATACACAGCAAAGGAGAGATGTTGTTTACACCTAGTGATGTCAGTGGTATTGAGTGACATCACAGCACAGTGCTAAGGCTCCTGGGCCTGGACACAGCAGCGGCTGCAATATCTCAACGGAGAATACGTTTATATATATGTGTGTGTGTGCGCGTATATATATATATATATATATATATATATATATATATATATATATATTCTCCGCCGAAATCACTTTTAAACCCATTTCCACCTTTTTTTCCCTTCTCTTCCTCTTACTTTTTTTTCACGTTTTTTTACGTTTTTCTCCTTTTCGCCTCTTTTCTGGGCGTATTATTCTTCTTTTTCTTCTTTTTTTTCGTCTAATGCATACCCCATCAGTGCAGCAATGCTTATTCAATACCGCCAGCAGATGGAGACACTGGGGGATAATTTTCTAAGGATTTATACTGATTTTTCCTGTCTGAATTTGTCGCACAGAAAGTTGCAGGCCAAATATGTGTGACATTTCTGCGACTTTAGCTTCTAGAGCATTTTTACAACATTATACATAGGTGCTGAATACATAAAAAGCGACTGTTCAGCGACAGACAAGTCGCATCGGCTGAAAGTAGGCCAGAATGTCAGTCCATGTTGGAGCAGGTTTAGATACAGTCTAAAGCATAGATCTCAAAGTCTGTGCACAGAATTTAGCAAGGGCCTCGCACCTTCTGATGCATCAGGTAGGTGCACAATAGCATAGCCTAACCCTCTGTACTTTGGTCTATATTGATGCGGGACATAGACAGCCAGCTGATGACCAATCCATTAGTGCAATGGATGGCTGGAAGCATTTGTCTTTGCCTTTGCAATACCACAGAAGCAATGCATGGTCAATGTACAGCAATGACACACCTGTGTGAACAGCCAGGAGACCCCCCCCCCCATGTTATGTTACATAGTTACATAGTTAGTACGGTCGAAAAAAGACATATGTCCATCAAGTTCAACCAGGGAATTAAGGGGTAGGGGTGTGGCGCGATATTGGGGAAGGGATGAGATTTTATATTTCTTCATAAGCATTAATCTTATTTTGTCAATTAGGAACATTCAGCACCCACCCGCTATCAAGGCAGCTGCCTATCATGTCATGCCCTACCTGCACAGGTGTGCTGGCTACTCAAATGATCCAATTAAGGAGGCCATTTAGTCAGCAGCAGCAGAAGTCCTGTGCCTGGACGCTCCAACAGCGGCCAGACACAAGCAGAAGCAGAAGCAGCAGCAGCACCACCTTTTGTTTTTTGGCTGCAGCAGCAGCAGCAGCAAGGCCCACAGGGCTGGCTAGCTGGCTAGCCAGCAAGCAGGTAGCAATGAAAGTAGGAATCTTTCTTTTTAACCCTGTAAGGGGGTGGTGCACTGTACCCGAAGATACTGCCATATCGGGTCAATGCATAGGGCGACGGAAGCAAGCTTCGAAATCGGCCCCCGTTCTCAAAAATCCATTTAATATATGGTCCCCAGATAGGGGACGTATCAGATATTAAACTGATAAGAACAGATACTACACTTGATCTTAGCCAAAAGGCCGAGAAGCGATAACCGTGAAAGGGGCGGGCCCAACAAGGTCCCCTTCATGGGCACTATCACTGCTTGCTGTCAGGGAGGCTGCCAGACAATTTTCCATGCACACTCTGGGCTGGGGGGCAGTCAACCACCAGTACACACAGCAGAACCTAAACCCATACCATTATTGCTAAGCAGCAAGACAGGGGCCCATTGCACTCCCACGGGGCCTTTTTAAATGCAATCCATAACCCGGATTTGCCAGGAACCCTTCTTACTCCTCCTACTTGCATGTGACACTGGGCTTAGGATCTGCATAGGAAACACACACACAAGCACACACCTACCTTTGTTGCCTGCAGATGCCTCCTTGGCTGTCCCCAAACGGTATCAAACCAACACCCACGGGAAGCTGTAAGCATAGAGGACATGCCTGCACCCCATTGGACTTACCTGTGTGGGTTAAACCCGGGTTATTTGACAACCTATGGCGGTGATGGTTCTGCTCAGGCAGAGCAGTGCTGATGCTCCTCATAAAGCTGTCGCTGCTGTGAAGGTTCTAGGTGACATCACAAATCCCTATGGTTACATACACAACAAAGCTGGGTTGTTGTTGTTTACACTCTGCAAGGCCTGTGGAAGTGAGTGACATCATAGCACTGTAGTTCTGAGGGTTCTAGATGGATGCAACAATCTCCTGTTGCTTCTATGAAGGCCATAATAGACGACATCACCAAACAGCTCCATAGTCACATACACAGCAAAGGAGAGATGTTGTTTACACCTAGTGATGTCAGTGGTATTGAGTGACATCACAGCACAGTGCTAAGGCTCCTGGGCCTGGACACAGCAGCGGCTGCAATATCTCAACGGAGAATACGTTTATATATATGTGTGTGTGTGCGCGTATATATATATATATATATATATATATATATATATATATATATATATATTTCTCCGCCGAAATCACTTTTAAACCCATTTCCACCTTTTTTTCCCTTCTCTTCCTCTTACTTTTTTTTCACGTTTTTTTACGTTTTTCTCCTTTTCGCCTCTTTTCTGGGCGTATTATTCTTCTTTTTCTTCTTTTTTTTCGTCTAATGCATACCCCATCAGTGCAGCAATGCTTATTCAATACCGCCAGCAGATGGAGACACTGGGGGATAATTTTCTAAGGATTTATACTGATTTTTCCTGTCTGAATTTGTCGCACAGAAAGTTGCAGGCCAAATATGTGTGACATTTCTGCGACTTTAGCTTCTAGAGCATTTTTACAACATTATACATAGGTGCTGAATACATAAAAAGCGACTGTTCAGCGACAGACAAGTCGCATCGGCTGAAAGTAGGCCAGAATGTCAGTCCATGTTGGAGCAGGTTTAGATACAGTCTAAAGCATAGATCTCAAAGTCTGTGCACAGAATTTAGCAAGGGCCTCGCACCTTCTGATGCATCAGGTAGGTGCACAATAGCATAGCCTAACCCTCTGTACTTTGGTCTATATTGATGCGGGACATAGACAGCCAGCTGATGACCAATCCATTAGTGCAATGGATGGCTGGAAGCATTTGTCTTTGCCTTTGCAATACCACAGAAGCAATGCATGGTCAATGTACAGCAATGACACACCTGTGTGAACAGCCAGGAGACCCCCCCCCCCATGTTATGTTACATAGTTACATAGTTAGTACGGTCGAAAAAAGACATATGTCCATCAAGTTCAACCAGGGAATTAAGGGGTAGGGGTGTGGCGCGATATTGGGGAAGGGATGAGATTTTATATTTCTTCATAAGCATTAATCTTATTTTGTCAATTAGGAACATTCAGCACCCACCCGCTATCAAGGCAGCTGCCTATCATGTCATGCCCTACCTGCACAGGTGTGCTGGCTACTCAAATGATCCAATTAAGGAGGCCATTTAGTCAGCAGCAGCAGAAGTCCTGTGCCTGGACGCTCCAACAGCGGCCAGACACAAGCAGAAGCAGAAGCAGCAGCAGCACCACCTTTTGTTTTTTGGCTGCAGCAGCAGCAGCAGCAAGGCCCACAGGGCTGGCTAGCTGGCTAGCCAGCAAGCAGGTAGCAATGAAAGTAGGAATCTTTCTTTTTAACCCTGTAAGGGGGTGGTGCACTGTACCCGAAGATACTGCCATATCGGGTCAATGCATAGGGCGACGGAAGCAAGCTTCGAAATCGGCCCCCGTTCTCAAAAATCCATTTAATATATGGTCCCCAGATAGGGGACGTATCAGATATTAAACTGATAAGAACAGATACTACACTTGATCTTAGCCAAAAGGCCGAGAAGCGATAACCGTGAAAGGGGCGGGCCCAACAAGGTCCCCTTCATGGGCACTATCACTGCTTGCTGTCAGGGAGGCTGCCAGACAATTTTCCATGCACACTCTGGGCTGGGGGGCAGTCAACCACCAGTACACACAGCAGAACCTAAACCCATACCATTATTGCTAAGCAGCAAGACAGGGGCCCATTGCACTCCCACGGGGCCTTTTTAAATGCAATCCATAACCCGGATTTGCCAGGAACCCTTCTTACTCCTCCTACTTGCATGTGACACTGGGCTTAGGATCTGCATAGGAAACACACACACAAGCACACACCTACCTTTGTTGCCTGCAGATGCCTCCTTGGCTGTCCCCAAACGGTATCAAACCAACACCCACGGGAAGCTGTAAGCATAGAGGACATGCCTGCACCCCATTGGACTTACCTGTGTGGGTTAAACCCGGGTTATTTGACAACCTATGGCGGTGATGGTTCTGCTCAGGCAGAGCAGTGCTGATGCTCCTCATAAAGCTGTCGCTGCTGTGAAGGTTCTAGGTGACATCACAAATCCCTATGGTTACATACACAACAAAGCTGGGTTGTTGTTGTTTACACTCTGCAAGGCCTGTGGAAGTGAGTGACATCATAGCACTGTAGTTCTGAGGGTTCTAGATGGATGCAACAATCTCCTGTTGCTTCTATGAAGGCCATAATAGACGACATCACCAAACAGCTCCATAGTCACATACACAGCAAAGGAGAGATGTTGTTTACACCTAGTGATGTCAGTGGTATTGAGTGACATCACAGCACAGTGCTAAGGCTCCTGGGCCTGGACACAGCAGCGGCTGCAATATCTCAACGGAGAATACGTTTATATATATGTGTGTGTGTGCGCGTATATATATATATATATATATATATATATATATATATATATTTCTCCGCTGAAATCACTTTTAAACCCATTTCCACCTTTTTTTCCCTTCTCTTCCTCTTACTTTTTTTTCACGTTTTTTTACGTTTTTCTCCTTTTCGCCTCTTTTCTGGGCGTATTATTCTTCTTTTTCTTCTTTTTTTTCGTCTAATGCATACCCCATCAGTGCAGCAATGCTTATTCAATACCGCCAGCAGATGGAGACACTGGGGGATAATTTTCTAAGGATTTATACTGATTTTTCCTGTCTGAATTTGTCGCACAGAAAGTTGCAGGCCAAATATGTGTGACATTTCTGCGACTTTAGCTTCTAGAGCATTTTTACAACATTATACATAGGTGCTGAATACATAAAAAGCGACTGTTCAGCGACAGACAAGTCGCATCGGCTGAAAGTAGGCCAGAATGTCAGTCCATGTTGGAGCAGGTTTAGATACAGTCTAAAGCATAGATCTCAAAGTCTGTGCACAGAATTTAGCAAGGGCCTCGCACCTTCTGATGCATCAGGTAGGTGCACAATAGCATAGCCTAACCCTCTGTACTTTGGTCTATATTGATGCGGGACATAGACAGCCAGCTGATGACCAATCCATTAGTGCAATGGATGGCTGGAAGCATTTGTCTTTGCCTTTGCAATACCACAGAAGCAATGCATGGTCAATGTACAGCAATGACACACCTGTGTGAACAGCCAGGAGACCCCCCCCCCCATGTTATGTTACATAGTTACATAGTTAGTACGGTCGAAAAAAGACATATGTCCATCAAGTTCAACCAGGGAATTAAGGGGTAGGGGTGTGGCGCGATATTGGGGAAGGGATGAGATTTTATATTTCTTCATAAGCATTAATCTTATTTTGTCAATTAGGAACATTCAGCACCCACCCGCTATCAAGGCAGCTGCCTATCATGTCATGCCCTACCTGCACAGGTGTGCTGGCTACTCAAATGATCCAATTAAGGAGGCCATTTAGTCAGCAGCAGCAGAAGTCCTGTGCCTGGACGCTCCAACAGCGGCCAGACACAAGCAGAAGCAGAAGCAGCAGCAGCACCACCTTTTGTTTTTTGGCTGCAGCAGCAGCAAGGCCCACAGGGCTGGCTAGCTGGCTAGCCAGCAAGCAGGTAGCAATGAAAGTAGGAATCTTTCTTTTTAACCCTGTAAGGGGGTGGTGCACTGTACCCGAAGATACTGCCATATCGGGTCAATGCATAGGGCGACGGAAGCAAGCTTCGAAATCGGCCCCCGTTCTCAAAAATCCATTTAATATATGGTCCCCAGATAGGGGACATATCAGATATTAAACTGATAAGAACAGATACTACACTTGATCTTAGCCAAAAGGCCGAGAAGCGATAACCGTGAAAGGGGCGGGCCCAACAAGGTCCCCTTCATGGGCACTATCACTGCTTGCTGTCAGGGAGGCTGCCAGACAATTTTCCATGCACACTCTGGGCTGGGGGGCAGTCAACCACCAGTACACACAGCAGAACCTAAACCCATACCATTATTGCTAAGCAGCAAGACAGGGGCCCATTGCACTCCCACGGGGCCTTTTTAAATGCAATCCATAACCCGGATTTGCCAGGAACCCTTCTTACTCCTCCTACTTGCATGTGACACTGGGCTTAGGATCTGCATAGGAAACACACACACAAGCACACACCTACCTTTGTTGCCTGCAGATGCCTCCTTGGCTGTCCCCAAACGGTATCAAACCAACACCCACGGGAAGCTGTAAGCATAGAGGACATGCCTGCACCCCATTGGACTTACCTGTGTGGGTTAAACCCGGGTTATTTGACAACCTATGGCGGTGATGGTTCTGCTCAGGCAGAGCAGTGCTGATGCTCCTCATAAAGCTGTCGCTGCTGTGAAGGTTCTAGGTGACATCACAAATCCCTATGGTTACATACACAACAAAGCTGGGTTGTTGTTGTTTACACTCTGCAAGGCCTGTGGAAGTGAGTGACATCATAGCACTGTAGTTCTGAGGGTTCTAGATGGATGCAACAATCTCCTGTTGCTTCTATGAAGGCCATAATAGACGACATCACCAAACAGCTCCATAGTCACATACACAGCAAAGGAGAGATGTTGTTTACACCTAGTGATGTCAGTGGTATTGAGTGACATCACAGCACAGTGCTAAGGCTCCTGGGCCTGGACACAGCAGCGGCTGCAATATCTCAACGGAGAATACGTTTATATATATGTGTGTGTGTGCGCGTATATATATATATATATATATATATATATATATATATATATTCTCCGCCGAAATCACTTTTAAACCCATTTCCACCTTTTTTTCCCTTCTCTTCCTCTTACTTTTTTTTCACGTTTTTTACGTTTTTCTCCTTTTCGCCTCTTTTCTGGGCGTATTATTCTTCTTTTTCTTCTTTTTTTTCGTCTAATGCATACCCCATCAGTGCAGCAATGCTTATTCAATACCGCCAGCAGATGGAGACACTGGGGGATAATTTTCTAAGGATTTATACTGATTTTTCCTGTCTGAATTTGTCGCACAGAAAGTTGCAGGCCAAATATGTGTGACATTTCTGCGACTTTAGCTTCTAGAGCATTTTTACAACATTATACATAGGTGCTGAATACATAAAAAGCGACTGTTCAGCGACAGACAAGTCGCATCGGCTGAAAGTAGGCCAGAATGTCAGTCCATGTTGGAGCAGGTTTAGATACAGTCTAAAGCATAGATCTCAAAGTCTGTGCACAGAATTTAGCAAGGGCCTCGCACCTTCTGATGCATCAGGTAGGTGCACAATAGCATAGCCTAACCCTCTGTACTTTGGTCTATATTGATGCGGGACATAGACAGCCAGCTGATGACCAATCCATTAGTGCAATGGATGGCTGGAAGCATTTGTCTTTGCCTTTGCAATACCACAGAAGCAATGCATGGTCAATGTACAGCAATGACACACCTGTGTGAACAGCCAGGAGACCCCCCCCCCCCCATGTTATGTTACATAGTTACATAGTTAGTACGGTCGAAAAAAGACATATGTCCATCAAGTTCAACCAGGGAATTAAGGGGTAGGGGTGTGGCGCGATATTGGGGAAGGGATGAGATTTTATATTTCTTCATAAGCATTAATCTTATTTTGTCAATTAGGAACATTCAGCACCCACCCGCTATCAAGGCAGCTGCCTATCATGTCATGCCCTACCTGCACAGGTGTGCTGGCTACTCAAATGATCCAATTAAGGAGGCCATTTAGTCAGCAGCAGCAGAAGTCCTGTGCCTGGACGCTCCAACAGCGGCCAGACACAAGCAGAAGCAGAAGCAGCAGCAGCACCACCTTTTGTTTTTTGGCTGCAGCAGCAGCAGCAGCAAGGCCCACAGGGCTGGCTAGCTGGCTAGCCAGCAAGCAGGTAGCAATGAAAGTAGGAATCTTTCTTTTTAACCCTGTAAGGGGGTGGTGCACTGTACCCGAAGATACTGCCATATCGGGTCAATGCATAGGGCGACGGAAGCAAGCTTCGAAATCGGCCCCCGTTCTCAAAAATCCATTTAATATATGGTCCCCAGATAGGGGACGTATCAGATATTAAACTGATAAGAACAGATACTACACTTGATCTTAGCCAAAAGGCCGAGAAGCGATAACCGTGAAAGGGGCGGGCCCAACAAGGTCCCCTTCATGGGCACTATCACTGCTTGCTGTCAGGGAGGCTGCCAGACAATTTTCCATGCACACTCTGGGCTGGGGGGCAGTCAACCACCAGTACACACAGCAGAACCTAAACCCATACCATTATTGCTAAGCAGCAAGACAGGGGCCCATTGCACTCCCACGGGGCCTTTTTAAATGCAATCCATAACCCGGATTTGCCAGGAACCCTTCTTACTCCTCCTACTTGCATGTGACACTGGGCTTAGGATCTGCATAGGAAACACACACACAAGCACACACCTACCTTTGTTGCCTGCAGATGCCTCCTTGGCTGTCCCCAAACGGTATCAAACCAACACCCACGGGAAGCTGTAAGCATAGAGGACATGCCTGCACCCCATTGGACTTACCTGTGTGGGTTAAACCCGGGTTATTTGACAACCTATGGCGGTGATGGTTCTGCTCAGGCAGAGCAGTGCTGATGCTCCTCATAAAGCTGTCGCTGCTGTGAAGGTTCTAGGTAACATCACAAATCCCTATGGTTACATACACAACAAAGCTGGGTTGTTGTTGTTTACACTCTGCAAGGCCTGTGGAAGTGAGTGACATCATAGCACTGTAGTTCTGAGGGTTCTAGATGGATGCAACAATCTCCTGTTGCTTCTATGAAGGCCATAATAGACGACATCACCAAACAGCTCCATAGTCACATACACAGCAAAGGAGAGATGTTGTTTACACCTAGTGATGTCAGTGGTATTGAGTGACATCACAGCACAGTGCTAAGGCTCCTGGGCCTGGACACAGCAGCGGCTGCAATATCTCAACGGAGAATACGTTTATATATATGTGTGTGTGTGCGCGTATATATATATATATATATATATATATATATATATATATATATATTTCTCCGCCGAAATCACTTTTAAACCCATTTCCACCTTTTTTTTCCTTCTCTTCCTCTTACTTTTTTTTCACGTTTTTTTACGTTTTTCTCCTTTTCGCCTCTTTTCTGGGCGTATTATTCTTCTTTTTCTTCTTTTTTTTCGTCTAATGCATACCCCATCAGTGCAGCAATGCTTATTCAATACCGCCAGCAGATGGAGACACTGGGGGATAATTTTCTAAGGATTTATACTGATTTTTCCTGTCTGAATTTGTCGCACAGAAAGTTGCAGGCCAAATATGTGTGACATTTCTGCGACTTTAGCTTCTAGAGCATTTTTACAACATTATACATAGGTGCTGAATACATAAAAAGCGACTGTTCAGCGACAGACAAGTCGCATCGGCTGAAAGTAGGCCAGAATGTCAGTCCATGTTGGAGCAGGTTTAGATACAGTCTAAAGCATAGATCTCAAAGTCTGTGCACAGAATTTAGCAAGGGCCTCGCACCTTCTGATGCATCAGGTAGGTGCACAATAGCATAGCCTAACCCTCTGTACTTTGGTCTATATTGATGCGGGACATAGACAGCCAGCTGATGACCAATCCATTAGTGCAATGGATGGCTGGAAGCATTTGTCTTTGCCTTTGCAATACCACAGAAGCAATGCATGGTCAATGTACAGCAATGACACACCTGTGTGAACAGCCAGGAGACCCCCCCCCCCATGTTATGTTACATAGTTACATAGTTAGTACGGTCGAAAAAAGACATATGTCCATCAAGTTCAACCAGGGAATTAAGGGGTAGGGGTGTGGCGCGATATTGGGGAAGGGATGAGATTTTATATTTCTTCATAAGCATTAATCTTATTTTGTCAATTAGGAACATTCAGCACCCACCCGCTATCAAGGCAGCTGCCTATCATGTCATGCCCTACCTGCACAGGTGTGCTGGCTACTCAAATGATCCAATTAAGGAGGCCATTTAGTCAGCAGCAGCAGAAGTCCTGTGCCTGGACGCTCCAACAGCGGCCAGACACAAGCAGAAGCAGAAGCAGCAGCAGCACCACCTTTTGTTTTTTGGCTGCAGCAGCAGCAGCAGCAAGGCCCACAGGGCTGGCTAGCTGGCTAGCCAGCAAGCAGGTAGCAATGAAAGTAGGAATCTTTCTTTTTAACCCTGTAAGGGGGTGGTGCACTGTACCCGAAGATACTGCCATATCGGGTCAATGCATAGGGCGACGGAAGCAAGCTTCGAAATCGGCCCCCGTTCTCAAAAATCCATTTAATATATGGTCCCCAGATAGGGGACGTATCAGATATTAAACTGATAAGAACAGATACTACACTTGATCTTAGCCAAAAGGCCGAGAAGCGATAACCGTGAAAGGGGCGGGCCCAACAAGGTCCCCTTCATGGGCACTATCACTGCTTGCTGTCAGGGAGGCTGCCAGACAATTTTCCATGCACACTCTGGGCTGGGGGGCAGTCAACCACCAGTACACACAGCAGAACCTAAACCCATACCATTATTGCTAAGCAGCAAGACAGGGGCCCATTGCACTCCCACGGGGCCTTTTTAAATGCAATCCATAACCCGGATTTGCCAGGAACCCTTCTTACTCCTCCTACTTGCATGTGACACTGGGCTTAGGATCTGCATAGGAAACACACACACAAGCACACACCTACCTTTGTTGCCTGCAGATGCCTCCTTGGCTGTCTCCAAACGGTATCAAACCAACACCCACGGGAAGCTGTAAGCATAGAGGACATGCCTGCACCCCATTGGACTTACCTGTGTGGGTTAAACCCGGGTTATTTGACAACCTATGGCGGTGATGGTTCTGCTCAGGCAGAGCAGTGCTGATGCTCCTCATAAAGCTGTCGCTGCTGTGAAGGTTCTAGGTGACATCACAAATCCCTATGGTTACATACACAACAAAGCTGGGTTGTTGTTGTTTACACTCTGCAAGGCCTGTGGAAGTGAGTGACATCATAGCACTGTAGTTCTGAGGGTTCTAGATGGATGCAACAATCTCCTGTTGCTTCTATGAAGGCCATAATAGACGACATCACCAAACAGCTCCATAGTCACATACACAGCAAAGGAGAGATGTTGTTTACACCTAGTGATGTCAGTGGTATTGAGTGACATCACAGCACAGTGCTAAGGCTCCTGGGCCTGGACACAGCAGCGGCTGCAATATCTCAACGGAGAATACGTTTATATATATGTGTGTGTGTGCGCGTATATATATATATATATATATATATATATATATATATATATATATTTCTCCGCCGAAATCACTTTTAAACCCATTTCCACCTTTTTTTCCCTTCTCTTCCTCTTACTTTTTTTTCACGTTTTTTTACGTTTTTCTCCTTTTCGCCTCTTTTCTGGGCGTATTATTCTTCTTTTTCTTCTTTTTTTTCGTCTAATGCATACCCCATCAGTGCAGCAATGCTTATTCAATACCGCCAGCAGATGGAGACACTGGGGGATAATTTTCTAAGGATTTATACTGATTTTTCCTGTCTGAATTTGTCGCACAGAAAGTTGCAGGCCAAATATGTGTGACATTTCTGCGACTTTAGCTTCTAGAGCATTTTTACAACATTATACATAGGTGCTGAATACATAAAAAGCGACTGTTCAGCGACAGACAAGTCGCATCGGCTGAAAGTAGGCCAGAATGTCAGTCCATGTTGGAGCAGGTTTAGATACAGTCTAAAGCATAGATCTCAAAGTCTGTGCACAGAATTTAGCAAGGGCCTCGCACCTTCTGATGCATCAGGTAGGTGCACAATAGCATAGCCTAACCCTCTGTACTTTGGTCTATATTGATGCGGGACATAGACAGCCAGCTGATGACCAATCCATTAGTGCAATGGATGGCTGGAAGCATTTGTCTTTGCCTTTGCAATACCACAGAAGCAATGCATGGTCAATGTACAGCAATGACACACCTGTGTGAACAGCCAGGAGACCCCCCCCCCCATGTTATGTTACATAGTTACATAGTTAGTACGGTCGAAAAAAGACATATGTCCATCAAGTTCAACCAGGGAATTAAGGGGTAGGGGTGTGGCGCGATATTGGGGAAGGGATGAGATTTTATATTTCTTCATAAGCATTAATCTTATTTTGTCAATTAGGAACATTCAGCACCCACCCGCTATCAAGGCAGCTGCCTATCATGTCATGCCCTACCTGCACAGGTGTGCTGGCTACTCAAATGATCCAATTAAGGAGGCCATTTAGTCAGCAGCAGCAGAAGTCCTGTGCCTGGACGCTCCAACAGCGGCCAGACACAAGCAGAAGCAGAAGCAGCAGCAGCACCACCTTTTGTTTTTTGGCTGCAGCAGCAGCAGCAGCAAGGCCCACAGGGCTGGCTAGCTGGCTAGCCAGCAAGCAGGTAGCAATGAAAGTAGGAATCTTTCTTTTTAACCCTGTAAGGGGGTGGTGCACTGTACCCGAAGATACTGCCATATCGGGTCAATGCATAGGGCGACGGAAGCAAGCTTCGAAATCGGCCCCCGTTCTCAAAAATCCATTTAATATATGGTCCCCAGATAGGGGACGTATCAGATATTAAACTGATAAGAACAGATACTACACTTGATCTTAGCCAAAAGGCCGAGAAGCGATAACCGTGAAAGGGGCGGGCCCAACAAGGTCCCCTTCATGGGCACTATCACTGCTTGCTGTCAGGGAGGCTGCCAGACAATTTTCCATGCACACTCTGGGCTGGGGGGCAGTCAACCACCAGTACACACAGCAGAACCTAAACCCATACCATTATTGCTAAGCAGCAAGACAGGGGCCCATTGCACTCCCACGGGGCCTTTTTAAATGCAATCCATAACCCGGATTTGCCAGGAACCCTTCTTACTCCTCCTACTTGCATGTGACACTGGGCTTAGGATCTGCATAGGAAACACACACACAAGCACACACCTACCTTTGTTGCCTGCAGATGCCTCCTTGGCTGTCCCCAAACGGTATCAAACCAACACCCACGGGAAGCTGTAAGCATAGAGGACATGCCTGCACCCCATTGGACTTACCTGTGTGGGTTAAACCCGGGTTATTTGACAACCTATGGCGGTGATGGTTCTGCTCAGGCAGAGCAGTGCTGATGCTCCTCATAAAGCTGTCGCTGCTGTGAAGGTTCTAGGTGACATCACAAATCCCTATGGTTACATACACAACAAAGCTGGGTTGTTGTTGTTTACACTCTGCAAGGCCTGTGGAAGTGAGTGACATCATAGCACTGTAGTTCTGAGGGTTCTAGATGGATGCAACAATCTCCTGTTGCTTCTATGAAGGCCATAATAGACGACATCACCAAACAGCTCCATAGTCACATACACAGCAAAGGAGAGATGTTGTTTACACCTAGTGATGTCAGTGGTATTGAGTGACATCACAGCACAGTGCTAAGGCTCCTGGGCCTGGACACAGCAGCGGCTGCAATATCTCAACGGAGAATACGTTTATATATATGTGTGTGTGTGCGCGTATATATATATATATATATATATATATATATATATATATATATATATATATATATATTTCTCCGCCGAAATCACTTTTAAACCCATTTCCACCTTTTTTTCCCTTCTCTTCCTCTTACTTTTTTTTCACGTTTTTTACGTTTTTCTCCTTTTCGCCTCTTTTCTGGGCGTATTATTCTTCTTTTTCTTCTTTTTTTTCGTCTAATGCATACCCCATCAGTGCAGCAATGCTTATTCAATACCGCCAGCAGATGGAGACACTGGGGGATAATTTTCTAAGGATTTATACTGATTTTTCCTGTCTGAATTTGTCGCACAGAAAGTTGCAGGCCAAATATGTGTGACATTTCTGCGACTTTAGCTTCTAGAGCATTTTTACAACATTATACATAGGTGCTGAATACATAAAAAGCGACTGTTCAGCGACAGACAAGTCGCATCGGCTGAAAGTAGGCCAGAATGTCAGTCCATGTTGGAGCAGGTTTAGATACAGTCTAAAGCATAGATCTCAAAGTCTGTGCACAGAATTTAGCAAGGGCCTCGCACCTTCTGATGCATCAGGTAGGTGCACAATAGCATAGCCTAACCCTCTGTACTTTGGTCTATATTGATGCGGGACATAGACAGCCAGCTGATGACCAATCCATTAGTGCAATGGATGGCTGGAAGCATTTGTCTTTGCCTTTGCAATACCACAGAAGCAATGCATGGTCAATGTACAGCAATGACACACCTGTGTGAACAGCCAGGAGACCCCCCCCCCCCATGTTATGTTACATAGTTACATAGTTAGTACGGTCGAAAAAAGACATATGTCCATCAAGTTCAACCAGGGAATTAAGGGGTAGGGGTGTGGCGCGATATTGGGGAAGGGATGAGATTTTATATTTCTTCATAAGCATTAATCTTATTTTGTCAATTAGGAACATTCAGCACCCACCCGCTATCAAGGCAGCTGCCTATCATGTCATGCCCTACCTGCACAGGTGTGCTGGCTACTCAAATGATCCAATTAAGGAGGCCATTTAGTCAGCAGCAGCAGAAGTCCTGTGCCTGGACGCTCCAACAGCGGCCAGACACAAGCAGAAGCAGAAGCAGCAGCAGCACCACCTTTTGTTTTTTGGCTGCAGCAGCAGCAGCAGCAAGGCCCACAGGGCTGGCTAGCTGGCTAGCCAGCAAGCAGGTAGCAATGAAAGTAGGAATCTTTCTTTTTAACCCTGTAAGGGGGTGGTGCACTGTACCCGAAGATACTGCCATATCGGGTCAATGCATAGGGCGACGGAAGCAAGCTTCGAAATCGGCCCCCGTTCTCAAAAATCCATTTAATATATGGTCCCCAGATAGGGGACGTATCAGATATTAAACTGATAAGAACAGATACTACACTTGATCTTAGCCAAAAGGCCGAGAAGCGATAACCGTGAAAGGGGCGGGCCCAACAAGGTCCCCTTCATGGGCACTATCACTGCTTGCTGTCAGGGAGGCTGCCAGACAATTTTCCATGCACACTCTGGGCTGGGGGGCAGTCAACCACCAGTACACACAGCAGAACCTAAACCCATACCATTATTGCTAAGCAGCAAGACAGGGGCCCATTGCACTCCCACGGGGCCTTTTTAAATGCAATCCATAACCCGGATTTGCCAGGAACCCTTCTTACTCCTCCTACTTGCATGTGACACTGGGCTTAGGATCTGCATAGGAAACACACACACAAGCACACACCTACCTTTGTTGCCTGCAGATGCCTCCTTGGCTGTCCCCAAACGGTATCAAACCAACACCCACGGGAAGCTGTAAGCATAGAGGACATGCCTGCACCCCATTGGACTTACCTGTGTGGGTTAAACCCGGGTTATTTGACAACCTATGGCGGTGATGGTTCTGCTCAGGCAGAGCAGTGCTGATGCTCCTCATAAAGCTGTCGCTGCTGTGAAGGTTCTAGGTGACATCACAAATCCCTATGGTTACATACACAACAAAGCTGGGTTGTTGTTGTTTACACTCTGCAAGGCCTGTGGAAGTGAGTGACATCATAGCACTGTAGTTCTGAGGGTTCTAGATGGATGCAACAATCTCCTGTTGCTTCTATGAAGGCCATAATAGACGACATCACCAAACAGCTCCATAGTCACATACACAGCAAAGGAGAGATGTTGTTTACACCTAGTGATGTCAGTGGTATTGAGTGACATCACAGCACAGTGCTAAGGCTCCTGGGCCTGGACACAGCAGCGGCTGCAATATCTCAACGGAGAATACGTTTATATATATGTGTGTGTGTGCGCGTATATATATATATATATATATATATATATATATATATATATATATTTCTCCGCCGAAATCACTTTTAAACCCATTTCCACCTTTTTTTCCCTTCTCTTCCTCTTACTTTTTTTTCACGTTTTTTTACGTTTTTCTCCTTTTCGCCTCTTTTCTGGGCGTATTATTCTTCTTTTTCTTCTTTTTTTTCGTCTAATGCATACCCCATCAGTGCAGCAATGCTTATTCAATACCGCCAGCAGATGGAGACACTGGGGGATAATTTTCTAAGGATTTATACTGATTTTTCCTGTCTGAATTTGTCGCACAGAAAGTTGCAGGCCAAATATGTGTGACATTTCTGCGACTTTAGCTTCTAGAGCATTTTTACAACATTATACATAGGTGCTGAATACATAAAAAGCGACTGTTCAGCGACAGACAAGTCGCATCGGCTGAAAGTAGGCCAGAATGTCAGTCCATGTTGGAGCAGGTTTAGATACAGTCTAAAGCATAGATCTCAAAGTCTGTGCACAGAATTTAGCAAGGGCCTCGCACCTTCTGATGCATCAGGTAGGTGCACAATAGCATAGCCTAACCCTCTGTACTTTGGTCTATATTGATGCGGGACATAGACAGCCAGCTGATGACCAATCCATTAGTGCAATGGATGGCTGGAAGCATTTGTCTTTGCCTTTGCAATACCACAGAAGCAATGCATGGTCAATGTACAGCAATGACACACCTGTGTGAACAGCCAGGAGACCCCCCCCCCCATGTTATGTTACATAGTTACATAGTTAGTACGGTCGAAAAAAGACATATGTCCATCAAGTTCAACCAGGGAATTAAGGGGTAGGGGTGTGGCGCGATATTGGGGAAGGGATGAGATTTTATATTTCTTCATAAGCATTAATCTTATTTTGTCAATTAGGAACATTCAGCACCCACCCGCTATCAAGGCAGCTGCCTATCATGTCATGCCCTACCTGCACAGGTGTGCTGGCTACTCAAATGATCCAATTAAGGAGGCCATTTAGTCAGCAGCAGCAGAAGTCCTGTGCCTGGACGCTCCAACAGCGGCCAGACACAAGCAGAAGCAGAAGCAGCAGCAGCACCACCTTTTGTTTTTTGGCTGCAGCAGCAGCAGCAGCAAGGCCCACAGGGCTGGCTAGCTGGCTAGCCAGCAAGCAGGTAGCAATGAAAGTAGGAATCTTTCTTTTTAACCCTGTAAGGGGGTGGTGCACTGTACCCGAAGATACTGCCATATCGGGTCAATGCATAGGGCGACGGAAGCAAGCTTCGAAATCGGCCCCCGTTCTCAAAAATCCATTTAATATATGGTCCCCAGATAGGGGACGTATCAGATATTAAACTGATAAGAACAGATACTACACTTGATCTTAGCCAAAAGGCCGAGAAGCGATAACCGTGAAAGGGGCGGGCCCAACAAGGTCCCCTTCATGGGCACTATCACTGCTTGCTGTCAGGGAGGACAATTTTCCATGCACACTCTGGGCTGGGGGGCAGTCAACCACCAGTACACACAGCAGAACCTAAACCCATACCATTATTGCTAAGCAGCAAGACAGGGGCCCATTGCACTCCCACGGGGCCTTTTTAAATGCAATCCATAACCCGGATTTGCCAGGAACCCTTCTTACTCCTCCTACTTGCATGTGACACTGGGCTTAGGATCTGCATAGGAAACACACACACAAGCACACACCTACCTTTGTTGCCTGCAGATGCCTCCTTGGCTGTCCCCAAACGGTATCAAACCAACACCCACGGGAAGCTGTAAGCATAGAGGACATGCCTGCACCCCATTGGACTTACCTGTGTGGGTTAAACCCGGGTTATTTGACAACCTATGGCGGTGATGGTTCTGCTCAGGCAGAGCAGTGCTGATGCTCCTCATAAAGCTGTCGCTGCTGTGAAGGTTCTAGGTGACATCACAAATCCCTATGGTTACATACACAACAAAGCTGGGTTGTTGTTGTTTACACTCTGCAAGGCCTGTGGAAGTGAGTGACATCATAGCACTGTAGTTCTGAGGGTTCTAGATGGATGCAACAATCTCCTGTTGCTTCTATGAAGGCCATAATAGACGACATCACCAAACAGCTCCATAGTCACATACACAGCAAAGGAGAGATGTTGTTTACACCTAGTGATGTCAGTGGTATTGAGTGACATCACAGCACAGTGCTAAGGCTCCTGGGCCTGGACACAGCAGCGGCTGCAATATCTCAACGGAGAATACGTTTATATATATGTGTGTGTGTGCGCGTATATATATATATATATATATATATATATATATATATATTTCTCCGCCGAAATCACTTTTAAACCCATTTCCACCTTTTTTTCCCTTCTCTTCCTCTTACTTTTTTTTCACGTTTTTTTACGTTTTTCTCCTTTTCGCCTCTTTTCTGGGCGTATTCTTCTTCTTTTTCTTCTTTTTTTTCGTCTAATGCATACCCCATCAGTGCAGCAATGCTTATTCAATACCGCCAGCAGATGGAGACACTGGGGGATAATTTTCTAAGGATTTATACTGATTTTTCCTGTCTGAATTTGTCGCACAGAAAGTTGCAGGCCAAATATGTGTGACATTTCTGCGACTTTAGCTTCTAGAGCATTTTTACAACATTATACATAGGTGCTGAATACATAAAAAGCGACTGTTCAGCGACAGACAAGTCGCATCGGCTGAAAGTAGGCCAGAATGTCAGTCCATGTTGGAGCAGGTTTAGATACAGTCTAAAGCATAGATCTCAAAGTCTGTGCACAGAATTTAGCAAGGGCCTCGCACCTTCTGATGCATCAGGTAGGTGCACAATAGCATAGCCTAACCCTCTGTACTTTGGTCTATATTGATGCGGGACATAGACAGCCAGCTGATGACCAATCCATTAGTGCAATGGATGGCTGGAAGCATTTGTCTTTGCCTTTGCAATACCACAGAAGCAATGCATGGTCAATGTACAGCAATGACACACCTGTGTGAACAGCCAGGAGACCCCCCCCCCCCATGTTATGTTACATAGTTACATAGTTAGTACGGTCGAAAAAAGACATATGTCCATCAAGTTCAACCAGGGAATTAAGGGGTAGGGGTGTGGCGCGATATTGGGGAAGGGATGAGATTTTATATTTCTTCATAAGCATTAATCTTATTTTGTCAATTAGGAACATTCAGCACCCACCCGCTATCAAGGCAGCTGCCTATCATGTCATGCCCTACCTGCACAGGTGTGCTGGCTACTCAAATGATCCAATTAAGGAGGCCATTTAGTCAGCAGCAGCAGAAGTCCTGTGCCTGGACGCTCCAACAGCGGCCAGACACAAGCAGAAGCAGAAGCAGCAGCAGCACCACCTTTTGTTTTTTGGCTGCAGCAGCAGCAGCAGCAAGGCCCACAGGGCTGGCTAGCTGGCTAGCCAGCAAGCAGGTAGCAATGAAAGTAGGAATCTTTCTTTTTAACCCTGTAAGGGGGTGGTGCACTGTACCCGAAGATACTGCCATATCGGGTCAATGCATAGGGCGACGGAAGCAAGCTTCGAAATCGGCCCCCGTTCTCAAAAATCCATTTAATATATGGTCCCCAGATAGGGGACGTATCAGATATTAAACTGATAAGAACAGATACTACACTTGATCTTAGCCAAAAGGCCGAGAAGCGATAACCGTGAAAGGGGCGGGCCCAACAAGGTCCCCTTCATGGGCACTATCACTGCTTGCTGTCAGGGAGGCTGCCAGACAATTTTCCATGCACACTCTGGGCTGGGGGGCAGTCAACCACCAGTACACACAGCAGAACCTAAACCCATACCATTATTGCTAAGCAGCAAGACAGGGGCCCATTGCACTCCCACGGGGCCTTTTTAAATGCAATCCATAACCCGGATTTGCCAGGAACCCTTCTTACTCCTCCTACTTGCATGTGACACTGGGCTTAGGATCTGCATAGGAAACACACACACAAGCACACACCTACCTTTGTTGCCTGCAGATGCCTCCTTGGCTGTCCCCAAACGGTATCAAACCAACACCCACGGGAAGCTGTAAGCATAGAGGACATGCCTGCACCCCATTGGACTTACCTGTGTGGGTTAAACCCGGGTTATTTGACAACCTATGGCGGTGATGGTTCTGCTCAGGCAGAGCAGTGCTGATGCTCCTCATAAAGCTGTCGCTGCTGTGAAGGTTCTAGGTGACATCACAAATCCCTATGGTTACATACACAACAAAGCTGGGTTGTTGTTGTTTACACTCTGCAAGGCCTGTGGAAGTGAGTGACATCATAGCACTGTAGTTCTGAGGGTTCTAGATGGATGCAACAATCTCCTGTTGCTTCTATGAAGGCCATAATAGACGACATCACCAAACAGCTCCATAGTCACATACACAGCAAAGGAGAGATGTTGTTTACACCTAGTGATGTCAGTGGTATTGAGTGACATCACAGCACAGTGCTAAGGCTCCTGGGCCTGGACACAGCAGCGGCTGCAATATCTCAACGGAGAATACGTTTATATATATGTGTGTGTGTGCGCGTATATATATATATATATATATATATATATATATATATATTTCTCCGCCGAAATCACTTTTAAACCCATTTCCACCTTTTTTTCCCTTCTCTTCCTCTTACTTTTTTTTCACGTTTTTTTACGTTTTTCTCCTTTTCGCCTCTTTTCTGGGCGTATTATTCTTCTTTTTCTTCTTTTTTTTCGTCTAATGCATACCCCATCAGTGCAGCAATGCTTATTCAATACCGCCAGCAGATGGAGACACTGGGGGATAATTTTCTAAGGATTTATACTGATTTTTCCTGTCTGAATTTGTCGCACAGAAAGTTGCAGGCCAAATATGTGTGACATTTCTGCGACTTTAGCTTCTAGAGCATTTTTACAACATTATACATAGGTGCTGAATACATAAAAAGCGACTGTTCAGCGACAGACAAGTCGCATCGGCTGAAAGTAGGCCAGAATGTCAGTCCATGTTGGAGCAGGTTTAGATACAGTCTAAAGCATAGATCTCAAAGTCTGTGCACAGAATTTAGCAAGGGCCTCGCACCTTCTGATGCATCAGGTAGGTGCACAATAGCATAGCCTAACCCTCTGTACTTTGGTCTATATTGATGCGGGACATAGACAGCCAGCTGATGACCAATCCATTAGTGCAATGGATGGCTGGAAGCATTTGTCTTTGCCTTTGCAATACCACAGAAGCAATGCATGGTCAATGTACAGCAATGACACACCTGTGTGAACAGCCAGGAGACCCCCCCCCCCCATGTTATGTTACATAGTTACATAGTTAGTACGGTCGAAAAAAGACATATGTCCATCAAGTTCAACCAGGGAATTAAGGGGTAGGGGTGTGGCGCGATATTGGGGAAGGGATGAGATTTTATATTTCTTCATAAGCATTAATCTTATTTTGTCAATTAGGAACATTCAGCACCCACCCGCTATCAAGGCAGCTGCCTATCATGTCATGCCCTACCTGCACAGGTGTGCTGGCTACTCAAATGATCCAATTAAGGAGGCCATTTAGTCAGCAGCAGCAGAAGTCCTGTGCCTGGACGCTCCAACAGCGGCCAGACACAAGCAGAAGCAGAAGCAGCAGCAGCACCACCTTTTGTTTTTTGGCTGCAGCAGCAGCAGCAGCAAGGCCCACAGGGCTGGCTAGCTGGCTAGCCAGCAAGCAGGTAGCAATGAAAGTAGGAATCTTTCTTTTTAACCCTGTAAGGGGGTGGTGCACTGTACCCGAAGATACTGCCATATCGGGTCAATGCATAGGGCGACGGAAGCAAGCTTCGAAATCGGCCCCCGTTCTCAAAAATCCATTTAATATATGGTCCCCAGATAGGGGACGTATCAGATATTAAACTGATAAGAACAGATACTACACTTGATCTTAGCCAAAAGGCCGAGAAGCGATAACCGTGAAAGGGGCGGGCCCAACAAGGTCCCCTTCATGGGCACTATCACTGCTTGCTGTCAGGGAGGCTGCCAGACAATTTTCCATGCACACTCTGGGCTGGGGGGCAGTCAACCACCAGTACACACAGCAGAACCTAAACCCATACCATTATTGCTAAGCAGCAAGACAGGGGCCCATTGCACTCCCACGGGGCCTTTTTAAATGCAATCCATAACCCGGATTTGCCAGGAACCCTTCTTACTCCTCCTACTTGCATGTGACACTGGGCTTAGGATCTGCATAGGAAACACACACACAAGCACACACCTACCTTTGTTGCCTGCAGATGCCTCCTTGGCTGTCCCCAAACGGTATCAAACCAACACCCACGGGAAGCTGTAAGCATAGAGGACATGCCTGCACCCCATTGGACTTACCTGTGTGGGTTAAACCCGGGTTATTTGACAACCTATGGCGGTGATGGTTCTGCTCAGGCAGAGCAGTGCTGATGCTCCTCATAAAGCTGTCGCTGCTGTGAAGGTTCTAGGTGACATCACAAATCCCTATGGTTACATACACAACAAAGCTGGGTTGTTGTTGTTTACACTCTGCAAGGCCTGTGGAAGTGAGTGACATCATAGCACTGTAGTTCTGAGGGTTCTAGATGGATGCAACAATCTCCTGTTGCTTCTATGAAGGCCATAATAGACGACATCACCAAACAGCTCCATAGTCACATACACAGCAAAGGAGAGATGTTGTTTACACCTAGTGATGTCAGTGGTATTGAGTGACATCACAGCACAGTGCTAAGGCTCCTGGGCCTGGACACAGCAGCGGCTGCAATATCTCAACGGAGAATACGTTTATATATATGTGTGTGTGTGCGCGATATATATATATATATATATATATATATATATATATATATATTTCTCCGCCGAAATCACTTTTAAACCCATTTCCACCTTTTTTTCCCTTCTCTTCCTCTTACTTTTTTTTCACGTTTTTTTACGTTTTTCTCCTTTTCGCCTCTTTTCTGGGCGTATTATTCTTCTTTTTCTTCTTTTTTTTCGTCTAATGCATACCCCATCAGTGCAGCAATGCTTATTCAATACCGCCAGCAGATGGAGACACTGGGGGATAATTTTCTAAGGATTTATACTGATTTTTCCTGTCTGAATTTGTCGCACAGAAAGTTGCAGGCCAAATATGTGTGACATTTCTGCGACTTTAGCTTCTAGAGCATTTTTACAACATTATACATAGGTGCTGAATACATAAAAAGCGACTGTTCAGCGACAGACAAGTCGCATCGGCTGAAAGTAGGCCAGAATGTCAGTCCATGTTGGAGCAGGTTTAGATACAGTCTAAAGCATAGATCTCAAAGTCTGTGCACAGAATTTAGCAAGGGCCTCGCACCTTCTGATGCATCAGGTAGGTGCACAATAGCATAGCCTAACCCTCTGTACTTTGGTCTATATTGATGCGGGACATAGACAGCCAGCTGATGACCAATCCATTAGTGCAATGGATGGCTGGAAGCATTTGTCTTTGCCTTTGCAATACCACAGAAGCAATGCATGGTCAATGTACAGCAATGACACACCTGTGTGAACAGCCAGGAGACCCCCCCCCCCCATGTTATGTTACATAGTTACATAGTTAGTACGGTCGAAAAAAGACATATGTCCATCAAGTTCAACCAGGGAATTAAGGGGTAGGGGTGTGGCGCGATATTGGGGAAGGGATGAGATTTTATATTTCTTCATAAGCATTAATCTTATTTTGTCAATTAGGAACATTCAGCACCCACCCGCTATCAAGGCAGCTGCCTATCATGTCATGCCCTACCTGCACAGGTGTGCTGGCTACTCAAATGATCCAATTAAGGAGGCCATTTAGTCAGCAGCAGCAGAAGTCCTGTGCCTGGACGCTCCAACAGCGGCCAGACACAAGCAGAAGCAGAAGCAGCAGCAGCACCACCTTTTGTTTTTTGGCTGCAGCAGCAGCAGCAGCAAGGCCCACAGGGCTGGCTAGCTGGCTAGCCAGCAAGCAGGTAGCAATGAAAGTAGGAATCTTTCTTTTTAACCCTGTAAGGGGGTGGTGCACTGTACCCGAAGATACTGCCATATCGGGTCAATGCATAGGGCGACGGAAGCAAGCTTCGAAATCGGCCCCCGTTCTCAAAAATCCATTTAATATATGGTCCCCAGATAGGGGACGTATCAGATATTAAACTGATAAGAACAGATACTACACTTGATCTTAGCCAAAAGGCCGAGAAGCGATAACCGTGAAAGGGGCGGGCCCAACAAGGTCCCCTTCATGGGCACTATCACTGCTTGCTGTCAGGGAGGCTGCCAGACAATTTTCCATGCACACTCTGGGCTGGGGGGCAGTCAACCACCAGTACACACAGCAGAACCTAAACCCATACCATTATTGCTAAGCAGCAAGACAGGGGCCCATTGCACTCCCACGGGGCCTTTTTAAATGCAATCCATAACCCGGATTTGCCAGGAACCCTTCTTACTCCTCCTACTTGCATGTGACACTGGGCTTAGGATCTGCATAGGAAACACACACACAAGCACACACCTACCTTTGTTGCCTGCAGATGCCTCCTTGGCTGTCCCCAAACGGTATCAAACCAACACCCACGGGAAGCTGTAAGCATAGAGGACATGCCTGCACCCCATTGGACTTACCTGTGTGGGTTAAACCCGGGTTATTTGACAACCTATGGCGGTGATGGTTCTGCTCAGGCAGAGCAGTGCTGATGCTCCTCATAAAGCTGTCGCTGCTGTGAAGGTTCTAGGTGACATCACAAATCCCTATGGTTACATACACAACAAAGCTGGGTTGTTGTTGTTTACACTCTGCAAGGCCTGTGGAAGTGAGTGACATCATAGCACTGTAGTTCTGAGGGTTCTAGATGGATGCAACAATCTCCTGTTGCTTCTATGAAGGCCATAATAGACGACATCACCAGACAGCTCCATAGTCACATACACAGCAAAGGAGAGATGTTGTTTACACCTAGTGATGTCAGTGGTATTGAGTGACATCACAGCACAGTGCTAAGGCTCCTGGGCCTGGACACAGCAGCGGCTGCAATATCTCAACGGAGAATACGTTTATATATATGTGTGTGTGTGCGCGTATATATATATATATATATATATATATATATATATATATATATATTCTCCGCCGAAATCACTTTTAAACCCATTTCCACCTTTTTTTCCCTTCTCTTCCTCTTACTTTTTTTTCACGTTTTTTTACGTTTTTCTCCTTTTCGCCTCTTTTCTGGGCGTATTATTCTTCTTTTTCTTCTTTTTTTTCGTCTAATGCATACCCCATCAGTGCAGCAATGCTTATTCAATACCGCCAGCAGATGGAGACACTGGGGGATAATTTTCTAAGGATTTATACTGATTTTTCCTGTCTGAATTTGTCGCACAGAAAGTTGCAGGCCAAATATGTGTGACATTTCTGCGACTTTAGCTTCTAGAGCATTTTTACAACATTATACATAGGTGCTGAATACATAAAAAGCGACTGTTCAGCGACAGACAAGTCGCATCGGCTGAAAGTAGGCCAGAATGTCAGTCCATGTTGGAGCAGGTTTAGATACAGTCTAAAGCATAGATCTCAAAGTCTGTGCACAGAATTTAGCAAGGGCCTCGCACCTTCTGATGCATCAGGTAGGTGCACAATAGCATAGCCTAACCCTCTGTACTTTGGTCTATATTGATGCGGGACATAGACAGCCAGCTGATGACCAATCCATTAGTGCAATGGATGGCTGGAAGCATTTGTCTTTGCCTTTGCAATACCACAGAAGCAATGCATGGTCAATGTACAGCAATGACACACCTGTGTGAACAGCCAGGAGACCCCCCCCCCCCCATGTTATGTTACATAGTTACATAGTTAGTACGGTCGAAAAAAGACATATGTCCATCAAGTTCAACCAGGGAATTAAGGGGTAGGGGTGTGGCGCGATATTGGGGAAGGGATGAGATTTTATATTTCTTCATAAGCATTAATCTTATTTTGTCAATTAGGAACATTCAGCACCCACCCGCTATCAAGGCAGCTGCCTATCATGTCATGCCCTACCTGCACAGGTGTGCTGGCTACTCAAATGATCCAATTAAGGAGGCCATTTAGTCAGCAGCAGCAGAAGTCCTGTGCCTGGACGCTCCAACAGCGGCCAGACACAAGCAGAAGCAGAAGCAGCAGCAGCACCACCTTTTGTTTTTTGGCTGCAGCAGCAGCAGCAGCAAGGCCCACAGGGCTGGCTAGCTGGCTAGCCAGCAAGCAGGTAGCAATGAAAGTAGGAATCTTTCTTTTTAACCCTGTAAGGGGGTGGTGCACTGTACCCGAAGATACTGCCATATCGGGTCAATGCATAGGGCGACGGAAGCAAGCTTCGAAATCGGCCCCCGTTCTCAAAAATCCATTTAATATATGGTCCCCAGATAGGGGACGTATCAGATATTAAACTGATAAGAACAGATACTACACTTGATCTTAGCCAAAAGGCCGAGAAGCGATAACCGTGAAAGGGGCGGGCCCAACAAGGTCCCCTTCATGGGCACTATCACTGCTTGCTGTCAGGGAGGCTGCCAGACAATTTTCCATGCACACTCTGGGCTGGGGGGCAGTCAACCACCAGTACACACAGCAGAACCTAAACCCATACCATTATTGCTAAGCAGCAAGACAGGGGCCCATTGCACTCCCACGGGGCCTTTTTAAATGCAATCCATAACCCGGATTTGCCAGGAACCCTTCTTACTCCTCCTACTTGCATGTGACACTGGGCTTAGGATCTGCATAGGAAACACACACACAAGCACACACCTACCTTTGTTGCCTGCAGATGCCTCCTTGGCTGTCCCCAAACGGTATCAAACCAACACCCACGGGAAGCTGTAAGCATAGAGGACATGCCTGCACCCCATTGGACTTACCTGTGTGGGTTAAACCCGGGTTATTTGACAACCTATGGCGGTGATGGTTCTGCTCAGGCAGAGCAGTGCTGATGCTCCTCATAAAGCTGTCGCTGCTGTGAAGGTTCTAGGTGACATCACAAATCCCTATGGTTACATACACAACAAAGCTGGGTTGTTGTTGTTTACACTCTGCAAGGCCTGTGGAAGTGAGTGACATCATAGCACTGTAGTTCTGAGGGTTCTAGATGGATGCAACAATCTCCTGTTGCTTCTATGAAGGCCATAATAGACGACATCACCAAACAGCTCCATAGTCACATACACAGCAAAGGAGAGATGTTGTTTACACCTAGTGATGTCAGTGGTATTGAGTGACATCACAGCACAGTGCTAAGGCTCCTGGGCCTGGACACAGCAGCGGCTGCAATATCTCAACGGAGAATACGTTTATATATATGTGTGTGTGTGCGCGTATATATATATATATATATATATATATATATATATATTTCTCCGCCGAAATCACTTTTAAACCCATTTCCACCTTTTTTTCCCTTCTCTTCCTCTTACTTTTTTTTCACGTTTTTTTACGTTTTTCTCCTTTTCGCCTCTTTTCTGGGCGTATTATTCTTCTTTTTCTTCTTTTTTTTCGTCTAATGCATACCCCATCAGTGCAGCAATGCTTATTCAATACCGCCAGCAGATGGAGACACTGGGGGATAATTTTCTAAGGATTTATACTGATTTTTCCTGTCTGAATTTGTCGCACAGAAAGTTGCAGGCCAAATATGTGTGACATTTCTGCGACTTTAGCTTCTAGAGCATTTTTACAACATTATACATAGGTGCTGAATACATAAAAAGCGACTGTTCAGCGACAGACAAGTCGCATCGGCTGAAAGTAGGCCAGAATGTCAGTCCATGTTGGAGCAGGTTTAGATACAGTCTAAAGCATAGATCTCAAAGTCTGTGCACAGAATTTAGCAAGGGCCTCGCACCTTCTGATGCATCAGGTAGGTGCACAATAGCATAGCCTAACCCTCTGTACTTTGGTCTATATTGATGCGGGACATAGACAGCCAGCTGATGACCAATCCATTAGTGCAATGGATGGCTGGAAGCATTTGTCTTTGCCTTTGCAATACCACAGAAGCAATGCATGGTCAATGTACAGCAATGACACACCTGTGTGAACAGCCAGGAGACCCCCCCCCCCCATGTTATGTTACATAGTTACATAGTTAGTACGGTCGAAAAAAGACATATGTCCATCAAGTTCAACCAGGGAATTAAGGGGTAGGGGTGTGGCGCGATATTGGGGAAGGGATGAGATTTTATATTTCTTCATAAGCATTAATCTTATTTTGTCAATTAGGAACATTCAGCACCCACCCGCTATCAAGGCAGCTGCCTATCATGTCATGCCCTACCTGCACAGGTGTGCTGGCTACTCAAATGATCCAATTAAGGAGGCCATTTAGTCAGCAGCAGCAGAAGTCCTGTGCCTGGACGCTCCAACAGCGGCCAGACACAAGCAGAAGCAGAAGCAGCAGCAGCACCACCTTTTGTTTTTTGGCTGCAGCAGCAGCAGCAGCAAGGCCCACAGGGCTGGCTAGCTGGCTAGCCAGCAAGCAGGTAGCAATGAAAGTAGGAATCTTTCTTTTTAACCCTGTAAGGGGGTGGTGCACTGTACCCGAAGATACTGCCATATCGGGTCAATGCATAGGGCGACGGAAGCAAGCTTCGAAATCGGCCCCCGTTCTCAAAAATCCATTTAATATATGGTCCCCAGATAGGGGACGTATCAGATATTAAACTGATAAGAACAGATACTACACTTGATCTTAGCCAAAAGGCCGAGAAGCGATAACCGTGAAAGGGGCGGGCCCAACAAGGTCCCCTTCATGGGCACTATCACTGCTTGCTGTCAGGGAGGCTGCCAGACAATTTTCCATGCACACTCTGGGCTGGGGGGCAGTCAACCACCAGTACACACAGCAGAACCTAAACCCATACCATTATTGCTAAGCAGCAAGACAGGGGCCCATTGCACTCCCACGGGGCCTTTTTAAATGCAATCCATAACCCGGATTTGCCAGGAACCCTTCTTACTCCTCCTACTTGCATGTGACACTGGGCTTAGGATCTGCATAGGAAACACACACACAAGCACACACCTACCTTTGTTGCCTGCAGATGCCTCCTTGGCTGTCCCCAAACGGTATCAAACCAACACCCACGGGAAGCTGTAAGCATAGAGGACATGCCTGCACCCCATTGGACTTACCTGTGTGGGTTAAACCCGGGTTATTTGACAACCTATGGCGGTGATGGTTCTGCTCAGGCAGAGCAGTGCTGATGCTCCTCATAAAGCTGTCGCTGCTGTGAAGGTTCTAGGTGACATCACAAATCCCTATGGTTACATACACAACAAAGCTGGGTTGTTGTTGTTTATACACTCTGCAAGGCCTGTGGAAGTGAGTGACATCATAGCACTGTAGTTCTGAGGGTTCTAGATGGATGCAACAATCTCCTGTTGCTTCTATGAAGGCCATAATAGACGACATCACCAAACAGCTCCATAGTCACATACACAGCAAAGGAGAGATGTTGTTTACACCTAGTGATGTCAGTGGTATTGAGTGACATCACAGCACAGTGCTAAGGCTCCTGGGCCTGGACACAGCAGCGGCTGCAATATCTCAACGGAGAATACGTTTATATATATGTGTGTGTGTGCGCGTATATATATATATATATATATATATATATATATATATATATATTTCTCCGCCGAAATCACTTTTAAACCCATTTCCACCTTTTTTTCCCTTCTCTTCCTCTTACTTTTTTTTCACGTTTTTTTACGTTTTTCTCCTTTTCGCCTCTTTTCTGGGCGTATTATTCTTCTTTTTCTTCTTTTTTTTCGTCTAATGCATACCCCATCAGTGCAGCAATGCTTATTCAATACCGCCAGCAGATGGAGACACTGGGGGATAATTTTCTAAGGATTTATACTGATTTTTCCTGTCTGAATTTGTCGCACAGAAAGTTGCAGGCCAAATATGTGTGACATTTCTGCGACTTTAGCTTCTAGAGCATTTTTACAACATTATACATAGGTGCTGAATACATAAAAAGCGACTGTTCAGCGACAGACAAGTCGCATCGGCTGAAAGTAGGCCAGAATGTCAGTCCATGTTGGAGCAGGTTTAGATACAGTCTAAAGCATAGATCTCAAAGTCTGTGCACAGAATTTAGCAAGGGCCTCGCACCTTCTGATGCATCAGGTAGGTGCACAATAGCATAGCCTAACCCTCTGTACTTTGGTCTATATTGATGCGGGACATAGACAGCCAGCTGATGACCAATCCATTAGTGCAATGGATGGCTGGAAGCATTTGTCTTTGCCTTTGCAATACCACAGAAGCAATGCATGGTCAATGTACAGCAATGACACACCTGTGTGAACAGCCAGGAGACCCCCCCCCCCCATGTTATGTTACATAGTTACATAGTTAGTACGGTCGAAAAAAGACATATGTCCATCAAGTTCAACCAGGGAATTAAGGGGTAGGGGTGTGGCGCGATATTGGGGAAGGGATGAGATTTTATATTTCTTCATAAGCATTAATCTTATTTTGTCAATTAGGAACATTCAGCACCCACCCGCTATCAAGGCAGCTGCCTATCATGTCATGCCCTACCTGCACAGGTGTGCTGGCTACTCAAATGATCCAATTAAGGAGGCCATTTAGTCAGCAGCAGCAGAAGTCCTGTGCCTGGACGCTCCAACAGCGGCCAGACACAAGCAGAAGCAGAAGCAGCAGCAGCACCACCTTTTGTTTTTTGGCTGCAGCAGCAGCAGCAGCAAGGCCCACAGGGCTGGCTAGCTGGCTAGCCAGCAAGCAGGTAGCAATGAAAGTAGGAATCTTTCTTTTTAACCCTGTAAGGGGGTGGTGCACTGTACCCGAAGATACTGCCATATCGGGTCAATGCATAGGGCGACGGAAGCAAGCTTCGAAATCGGCCCCCGTTCTCAAAAATCCATTTAATATATGGTCCCCAGATAGGGGACGTATCAGATATTAAACTGATAAGAACAGATACTACACTTGATCTTAGCCAAAAGGCCGAGAAGCGATAACCGTGAAAGGGGCGGGCCCAACAAGGTCCCCTTCATGGGCACTATCACTGCTTGCTGTCAGGGAGGCTGCCAGACAATTTTCCATGCACACTCTGGGCTGGGGGGCAGTCAACCACCAGTACACACAGCAGAACCTAAACCCATACCATTATTGCTAAGCAGCAAGACAGGGGCCCATTGCACTCCCACGGGGCCTTTTTAAATGCAATCCATAACCCGGATTTGCCAGGAACCCTTCTTACTCCTCCTACTTGCATGTGACACTGGGCTTAGGATCTGCATAGGAAACACACACACAAGCACACACCTACCTTTGTTGCCTGCAGATGCCTCCTTGGCTGTCCCCAAACGGTATCAAACCAACACCCACGGGAAGCTGTAAGCATAGAGGACATGCCTGCACCCCATTGGACTTACCTGTGTGGGTTAAACCCGGGTTATTTGACAACCTATGGCGGTGATGGTTCTGCTCAGGCAGAGCAGTGCTGATGCTCCTCATAAAGCTGTCGCTGCTGTGAAGGTTCTAGGTGACATCACAAATCCCTATGGTTACATACACAACAAAGCTGGGTTGTTGTTGTTTACACTCTGCAAGGCCTGTGGAAGTGAGTGACATCATAGCACTGTAGTTCTGAGGGTTCTAGATGGATGCAACAATCTCCTGTTGCTTCTATGAAGGCCATAATAGACGACATCACCAAACAGCTCCATAGTCACATACACAGCAAAGGAGAGATGTTGTTTACACCTAGTGATGTCAGTGGTATTGAGTGACATCACAGCACAGTGCTAAGGCTCCTGGGCCTGGACACAGCAGCGGCTGCAATATCTCAACGGAGAATACGTTTATATATATGTGTGTGTGTGCGCGTATATATATATATATATATATATATATATATATATATATATATATATTCTCCGCCGAAATCACTTTTAAACCCATTTCCACCTTTTTTTCCCTTCTCTTCCTCTTACTTTTTTTTCACGTTTTTTTACGTTTTTCTCCTTTTCGCCTCTTTTCTGGGCGTATTATTCTTCTTTTTCTTCTTTTTTTTCGTCTAATGCATACCCCATCAGTGCAGCAATGCTTATTCAATACCGCCAGCAGATGGAGACACTGGGGGATAATTTTCTAAGGATTTATACTGATTTTTCCTGTCTGAATTTGTCGCACAGAAAGTTGCAGGCCAAATATGTGTGACATTTCTGCGACTTTAGCTTCTAGAGCATTTTTACAACATTATACATAGGTGCTGAATACATAAAAAGCGACTGTTCAGCGACAGACAAGTCGCATCGGCTGAAAGTAGGCCAGAATGTCAGTCCATGTTGGAGCAGGTTTAGATACAGTCTAAAGCATAGATCTCAAAGTCTGTGCACAGAATTTAGCAAGGGCCTCGCACCTTCTGATGCATCAGGTAGGTGCACAATAGCATAGCCTAACCCTCTGTACTTTGGTCTATATTGATGCGGGACATAGACAGCCAGCTGATGACCAATCCATTAGTGCAATGGATGGCTGGAAGCATTTGTCTTTGCCTTTGCAATACCACAGAAGCAATGCATGGTCAATGTACAGCAATGACACACCTGTGTGAACAGCCAGGAGACCCCCCCCCCCCATGTTATGTTACATAGTTACATAGTTAGTACGGTCGAAAAAAGACATATGTCCATCAAGTTCAACCAGGGAATTAAGGGGTAGGGGTGTGGCGCGATATTGGGGAAGGGATGAGATTTTATATTTCTTCATAAGCATTAATCTTATTTTGTCAATTAGGAACATTCAGCACCCACCCGCTATCAAGGCAGCTGCCTATCATGTCATGCCCTACCTGCACAGGTGTGCTGGCTACTCAAATGATCCAATTAAGGAGGCCATTTAGTCAGCAGCAGCAGAAGTCCTGTGCCTGGACGCTCCAACAGCGGCCAGACACAAGCAGAAGCAGAAGCAGCAGCAGCACCACCTTTTGTTTTTTGGCTGCAGCAGCAGCAGCAGCAAGGCCCACAGGGCTGGCTAGCTGGCTAGCCAGCAAGCAGGTAGCAATGAAAGTAGGAATCTTTCTTTTTAACCCTGTAAGGGGGTGGTGCACTGTACCCGAAGATACTGCCATATCGGGTCAATGCATAGGGCGACGGAAGCAAGCTTCGAAATCGGCCCCCGTTCTCAAAAATCCATTTAATATATGGTCCCCAGATAGGGGACGTATCAGATATTAAACTGATAAGAACAGATACTACACTTGATCTTAGCCAAAAGGCCGAGAAGCGATAACCGTGAAAGGGGCGGGCCCAACAAGGTCCCCTTCATGGGCACTATCACTGCTTGCTGTCAGGGAGGCTGCCAGACAATTTTCCATGCACACTCTGGGCTGGGGGGCAGTCAACCACCAGTACACACAGCAGAACCTAAACCCATACCATTATTGCTAAGCAGCAAGACAGGGGCCCATTGCACTCCCACGGGGCCTTTTTAAATGCAATCCATAACCCGGATTTGCCAGGAACCCTTCTTACTCCTCCTACTTGCATGTGACACTGGGCTTAGGATCTGCATAGGAAACACACACACAAGCACACACCTACCTTTGTTGCCTGCAGATGCCTCCTTGGCTGTCCCCAAACGGTATCAAACCAACACCCACGGGAAGCTGTAAGCATAGAGGACATGCCTGCACCCCATTGGACTTACCTGTGTGGGTTAAACCCGGGTTATTTGACAACCTATGGCGGTGATGGTTCTGCTCAGGCAGAGCAGTGCTGATGCTCCTCATAAAGCTGTCGCTGCTGTGAAGGTTCTAGGTGACATCACAAATCCCTATGGTTACATACACAACAAAGCTGGGTTGTTGTTGTTTACACTCTGCAAGGCCTGTGGAAGTGAGTGACATCATAGCACTGTAGTTCTGAGGGTTCTAGATGGATGCAACAATCTCCTGTTGCTTCTATGAAGGCCATAATAGACGACATCACCAAACAGCTCCATAGTCACATACACAGCAAAGGAGAGATGTTGTTTACACCTAGTGATGTCAGTGGTATTGAGTGACATCACAGCACAGTGCTAAGGCTCCTGGGCCTGGACACAGCAGCGGCTGCAATATCTCAACGGAGAATACGTTTATATATATGTGTGTGTGTGCGCGTATATATATATATATATATATATATATATATATATATATATATATCTCCGCCGAAATCACTTTTAAACCCATTTCCACCTTTTTTTCCCTTCTCTTCCTCTTACTTTTTTTTCACGTTTTTTTACGTTTTTCTCCTTTTCGCCTCTTTTCTGGGCGTATTATTCTTCTTTTTCTTCTTTTTTTTCGTCTAATGCATACCCCATCAGTGCAGCAATGCTTATTCAATACCGCCAGCAGATGGAGACACTGGGGGATAATTTTCTAAGGATTTATACTGATTTTTCCTGTCTGAATTTGTCGCACAGAAAGTTGCAGGCCAAATATGTGTGACATTTCTGCGACTTTAGCTTCTAGAGCATTTTTACAACATTATACATAGGTGCTGAATACATAAAAAGCGACTGTTCAGCGACAGACAAGTCGCATCGGCTGAAAGTAGGCCAGAATGTCAGTCCATGTTGGAGCAGGTTTAGATACAGTCTAAAGCATAGATCTCAAAGTCTGTGCACAGAATTTAGCAAGGGCCTCGCACCTTCTGATGCATCAGGTAGGTGCACAATAGCATAGCCTAACCCTCTGTACTTTGGTCTATATTGATGCGGGACATAGACAGCCAGCTGATGACCAATCCATTAGTGCAATGGATGGCTGGAAGCATTTGTCTTTGCCTTTGCAATACCACAGAAGCAATGCATGGTCAATGTACAGCAATGACACACCTGTGTGAACAGCCAGGAGACCCCCCCCCCCCCATGTTATGTTACATAGTTACATAGTTAGTACGGTCGAAAAAAGACATATGTCCATCAAGTTCAACCAGGGAATTAAGGGGTAGGGGTGTGGCGCGATATTGGGGAAGGGATGAGATTTTATATTTCTTCATAAGCATTAATCTTATTTTGTCAATTAGGAACATTCAGCACCCACCCGCTATCAAGGCAGCTGCCTATCATGTCATGCCCTACCTGCACAGGTGTGCTGGCTACTCAAATGATCCAATTAAGGAGGCCATTTAGTCAGCAGCAGCAGAAGTCCTGTGCCTGGACGCTCCAACAGCGGCCAGACACAAGCAGAAGCAGAAGCAGCAGCAGCACCACCTTTTGTTTTTTGGCTGCAGCAGCAGCAGCAGCAAGGCCCACAGGGCTGGCTAGCTGGCTAGCCAGCAAGCAGGTAGCAATGAAAGTAGGAATCTTTCTTTTTAACCCTGTAAGGGGGTGGTGCACTGTACCCGAAGATACTGCCATATCGGGTCAATGCATAGGGCGACGGAAGCAAGCTTCGAAATCGGCCCCCGTTCTCAAAAATCCATTTAATATATGGTCCCCAGATAGGGGACGTATCAGATATTAAACTGATAAGAACAGATACTACACTTGATCTTAGCCAAAAGGCCGAGAAGCGATAACCGTGAAAGGGGCGGGCCCAACAAGGTCCCCTTCATGGGCACTATCACTGCTTGCTGTCAGGGAGGCTGCCAGACAATTTTCCATGCACACTCTGGGCTGGGGGGCAGTCAACCACCAGTACACACAGCAGAACCTAAACCCATACCATTATTGCTAAGCAGCAAGACAGGGGCCCATTGCACTCCCACGGGGCCTTTTTAAATGCAATCCATAACCCGGATTTGCCAGGAACCCTTCTTACTCCTCCTACTTGCATGTGACACTGGGCTTAGGATCTGCATAGGAAACACACACACAAGCACACACCTACCTTTGTTGCCTGCAGATGCCTCCTTGGCTGTCCCCAAACGGTATCAAACCAACACCCACGGGAAGCTGTAAGCATAGAGGACATGCCTGCACCCCATTGGACTTACCTGTGTGGGTTAAACCCGGGTTATTTGACAACCTATGGCGGTGATGGTTCTGCTCAGGCAGAGCAGTGCTGATGCTCCTCATAAAGCTGTCGCTGCTGTGAAGGTTCTAGGTGACATCACAAATCCCTATGGTTACATACACAACAAAGCTGGGTTGTTGTTGTTTACACTCTGCAAGGCCTGTGGAAGTGAGTGACATCATAGCACTGTAGTTCTGAGGGTTCTAGATGGATGCAACAATCTCCTGTTGCTTCTATGAAGGCCATAATAGACGACATCACCAAACAGCTCCATAGTCACATACACAGCAAAGGAGAGATGTTGTTTACACCTAGTGATGTCAGTGGTATTGAGTGACATCACAGCACAGTGCTAAGGCTCCTGGGCCTGGACACAGCAGCGGCTGCAATATCTCAACGGAGAATACGTTTATATATATGTGTGTGTGTGCGCGTATATATATATATATATATATATATATATATATATATATATATATATTCTCCGCCGAAATCACTTTTAAACCCATTTCCACCTTTTTTTCCCTTCTCTTCCTCTTACTTTTTTTTCACGTTTTTTTACGTTTTTCTCCTTTTCGCCTCTTTTCTGGGCGTATTATTCTTCTTTTTCTTCTTTTTTTTCGTCTAATGCATACCCCATCAGTGCAGCAATGCTTATTCAATACCGCCAGCAGATGGAGACACTGGGGGATAATTTTCTAAGGATTTATACTGATTTTTCCTGTCTGAATTTGTCGCACAGAAAGTTGCAGGCCAAATATGTGTGACATTTCTGCGACTTTAGCTTCTAGAGCATTTTTACAACATTATACATAGGTGCTGAATACATAAAAAGCGACTGTTCAGCGACAGACAAGTCGCATCGGCTGAAAGTAGGCCAGAATGTCAGTCCATGTTGGAGCAGGTTTAGATACAGTCTAAAGCATAGATCTCAAAGTCTGTGCACAGAATTTAGCAAGGGCCTCGCACCTTCTGATGCATCAGGTAGGTGCACAATAGCATAGCCTAACCCTCTGTACTTTGGTCTATATTGATGCGGGACATAGACAGCCAGCTGATGACCAATCCATTAGTGCAATGGATGGCTGGAAGCATTTGTCTTTGCCTTTGCAATACCACAGAAGCAATGCATGGTCAATGTACAGCAATGACACACCTGTGTGAACAGCCAGGAGACCCCCCCCCCCCATGTTATGTTACATAGTTACATAGTTAGTACGGTCGAAAAAAGACATATGTCCATCAAGTTCAACCAGGGAATTAAGGGGTAGGGGTGTGGCGCGATATTGGGGAAGGGATGAGATTTTATATTTCTTCATAAGCATTAATCTTATTTTGTCAATTAGGAACATTCAGCACCCACCCGCTATCAAGGCAGCTGCCTATCATGTCATGCCCTACCTGCACAGGTGTGCTGGCTACTCAAATGATCCAATTAAGGAGGCCATTTAGTCAGCAGCAGCAGAAGTCCTGTGCCTGGACGCTCCAACAGCGGCCAGACACAAGCAGAAAGCAGAAGCAGCAGCAGCACCACCTTTTGTTTTTTGGCTGCAGCAGCAGCAGCAGCAAGGCCCACAGGGCTGGCTAGCTGGCTAGCCAGCAAGCAGGTAGCAATGAAAGTAGGAATCTTTCTTTTTAACCCTGTAAGGGGGTGGTGCACTGTACCCGAAGATACTGCCATATCGGGTCAATGCATAGGGCGACGGAAGCAAGCTTCGAAATCGGCCCCCGTTCTCAAAAATCCATTTAATATATGGTCCCCAGATAGGGGACGTATCAGATATTAAACTGATAAGAACAGATACTACACTTGATCTTAGCCAAAAGGCCGAGAAGCGATAACCGTGAAAGGGGCGGGCCCAACAAGGTCCCCTTCATGGGCACTATCACTGCTTGCTGTCAGGGAGGCTGCCAGACAATTTTCCATGCACACTCTGGGCTGGGGGGCAGTCAACCACCAGTACACACAGCAGAACCTAAACCCATACCATTATTGCTAAGCAGCAAGACAGGGGCCCATTGCACTCCCACGGGGCCTTTTTAAATGCAATCCATAACCCGGATTTGCCAGGAACCCTTCTTACTCCTCCTACTTGCATGTGACACTGGGCTTAGGATCTGCATAGGAAACACACACACAAGCACACACCTACCTTTGTTGCCTGCAGATGCCTCCTTGGCTGTCCCCAAACGGTATCAAACCAACACCCACGGGAAGCTGTAAGCATAGAGGACATGCCTGCACCCCATTGGACTTACCTGTGTGGGTTAAACCCGGGTTATTTGACAACCTATGGCGGTGATGGTTCTGCTCAGGCAGAGCAGTGCTGATGCTCCTCATAAAGCTGTCGCTGCTGTGAAGGTTCTAGGTGACATCACAAATCCCTATGGTTACATACACAACAAAGCTGGGTTGTTGTTGTTTACACTCTGCAAGGCCTGTGGAAGTGAGTGACATCATAGCACTGTAGTTCTGAGGGTTCTAGATGGATGCAACAATCTCCTGTTGCTTCTATGAAGGCCATAATAGACGACATCACCAAACAGCTCCATAGTCACATACACAGCAAAGGAGAGATGTTGTTTACACCTAGTGATGTCAGTGGTATTGAGTGACATCACAGCACAGTGCTAAGGCTCCTGGGCCTGGACACAGCAGCGGCTGCAATATCTCAACGGAGAATACGTTTATATATATGTGTGTGTGTGCGCGTATATATATATATATATATATATATATATATATATATATATATTTCTCCGCCGAAATCACTTTTAAACCCATTTCCACCTTTTTTTCCCTTCTCTTCCTCTTACTTTTTTTTCACGTTTTTTTACGTTTTTCTCCTTTTCGCCTCTTTTCTGGGCGTATTATTCTTCTTTTTCTTCTTTTTTTTCGTCTAATGCATACCCCATCAGTGCAGCAATGCTTATTCAATACCGCCAGCAGATGGAGACACTGGGGGATAATTTTCTAAGGATTTATACTGATTTTTCCTGTCTGAATTTGTCGCACAGAAAGTTGCAGGCCAAATATGTGTGACATTTCTGCGACTTTAGCTTCTAGAGCATTTTTACAACATTATACATAGGTGCTGAATACATAAAAAGCGACTGTTCAGCGACAGACAAGTCGCATCGGCTGAAAGTAGGCCAGAATGTCAGTCCATGTTGGAGCAGGTTTAGATACAGTCTAAAGCATAGATCTCAAAGTCTGTGCACAGAATTTAGCAAGGGCCTCGCACCTTCTGATGCATCAGGTAGGTGCACAATAGCATAGCCTAACCCTCTGTACTTTGGTCTATATTGATGCGGGACATAGACAGCCAGCTGATGACCAATCCATTAGTGCAATGGATGGCTGGAAGCATTTGTCTTTGCCTTTGCAATACCACAGAAGCAATGCATGGTCAATGTACAGCAATGACACACCTGTGTGAACAGCCAGGAGACCCCCCCCCCCCCATGTTATGTTACATAGTTACATAGTTAGTACGGTCGAAAAAAGACATATGTCCATCAAGTTCAACCAGGGAATTAAGGGGTAGGGGTGTGGCGCGATATTGGGGAAGGGATGAGATTTTATATTTCTTCATAAGCATTAATCTTATTTTGTCAATTAGGAACATTCAGCACCCACCCGCTATCAAGGCAGCTGCCTATCATGTCATGCCCTACCTGCACAGGTGTGCTGGCTACTCAAATGATCCAATTAAGGAGGCCATTTAGTCAGCAGCAGCAGAAGTCCTGTGCCTGGACGCTCCAACAGCGGCCAGACACAAGCAGAAGCAGAAGCAGCAGCAGCACCACCTTTTGTTTTTTGGCTGCAGCAGCAGCAGCAGCAAGGCCCACAGGGCTGGCTAGCTGGCTAGCCAGCAAGCAGGTAGCAATGAAAGTAGGAATCTTTCTTTTTAACCCTGTAAGGGGGTGGTGCACTGTACCCGAAGATACTGCCATATCGGGTCAATGCATAGGGCGACGGAAGCAAGCTTCGAAATCGGCCCCCGTTCTCAAAAATCCATTTAATATATGGTCCCCAGATAGGGGACGTATCAGATATTAAACTGATAAGAACAGATACTACACTTGATCTTAGCCAAAAGGCCGAGAAGCGATAACCGTGAAAGGGGCGGGCCCAACAAGGTCCCCTTCATGGGCACTATCACTGCTTGCTGTCAGGGAGGCTGCCAGACAATTTTCCATGCACACTCTGGGCTGGGGGGCAGTCAACCACCAGTACACACAGCAGAACCTAAACCCATACCATTATTGCTAAGCAGCAAGACAGGGGCCCATTGCACTCCCACGGGGCCTTTTTAAATGCAATCCATAACCCGGATTTGCCAGGAACCCTTCTTACTCCTCCTACTTGCATGTGACACTGGGCTTAGGATCTGCATAGGAAACACACACACAAGCACACACCTACCTTTGTTGCCTGCAGATGCCTCCTTGGCTGTCCCCAAACGGTATCAAACCAACACCCACGGGAAGCTGTAAGCATAGAGGACATGCCTGCACCCCATTGGACTTACCTGTGTGGGTTAAACCCGGGTTATTTGACAACCTATGGCGGTGATGGTTCTGCTCAGGCAGAGCAGTGCTGATGCTCCTCATAAAGCTGTCGCTGCTGTGAAGGTTCTAGGTGACATCACAAATCCCTATGGTTACATACACAACAAAGCTGGGTTGTTGTTGTTTACACTCTGCAAGGCCTGTGGAAGTGAGTGACATCATAGCACTGTAGTTCTGAGGGTTCTAGATGGATGCAACAATCTCCTGTTGCTTCTATGAAGGCCATAATAGACGACATCACCAAACAGCTCCATAGTCACATACACAGCAAAGGAGAGATGTTGTTTACACCTAGTGATGTCAGTGGTATTGAGTGACATCACAGCACAGTGCTAAGGCTCCTGGGCCTGGACACAGCAGCGGCTGCAATATCTCAACGGAGAATACGTTTATATATATGTGTGTGTGTGCGCGTATATATATATATATATATATATATATATATATATATATATATTTCTCCGCCGAAATCACTTTTAAACCCATTTCCACCTTTTTTTCCCTTCTCTTCCTCTTACTTTTTTTTCACGTTTTTTTACGTTTTTCTCCTTTTCGCCTCTTTTCTGGGCGTATTATTCTTCTTTTTCTTCTTTTTTTTCGTCTAATGCATACCCCATCAGTGCAGCAATGCTTATTCAATACCGCCAGCAGATGGAGACACTGGGGGATAATTTTCTAAGGATTTATACTGATTTTTCCTGTCTGAATTTGTCGCACAGAAAGTTGCAGGCCAAATATGTGTGACATTTCTGCGACTTTAGCTTCTAGAGCATTTTTACAACATTATACATAGGTGCTGAATACATAAAAAGCGACTGTTCAGCGACAGACAAGTCGCATCGGCTGAAAGTAGGCCAGAATGTCAGTCCATGTTGGAGCAGGTTTAGATACAGTCTAAAGCATAGATCTCAAAGTCTGTGCACAGAATTTAGCAAGGGCCTCGCACCTTCTGATGCATCAGGTAGGTGCACAATAGCATAGCCTAACCCTCTGTACTTTGGTCTATATTGATGCGGGACATAGACAGCCAGCTGATGACCAATCCATTAGTGCAATGGATGGCTGGAAGCATTTGTCTTTGCCTTTGCAATACCACAGAAGCAATGCATGGTCAATGTACAGCAATGACACACCTGTGTGAACAGCCAGGAGACCCCCCCCCCCCATGTTATGTTACATAGTTACATAGTTAGTACGGTCGAAAAAAGACATATGTCCATCAAGTTCAACCAGGGAATTAAGGGGTAGGGGTGTGGCGCGATATTGGGGAAGGGATGAGATTTTATATTTCTTCATAAGCATTAATCTTATTTTGTCAATTAGGAACATTCAGCACCCACCCGCTATCAAGGCAGCTGCCTATCATGTCATGCCCTACCTGCACAGGTGTGCTGGCTACTCAAATGATCCAATTAAGGAGGCCATTTAGTCAGCAGCAGCAGAAGTCCTGTGCCTGGACGCTCCAACAGCGGCCAGACACAAGCAGAAGCAGAAGCAGAAGCAGCAGCAGCACCACCTTTTGTTTTTTGGCTGCAGCAGCAGCAGCAGCAAGGCCCACAGGGCTGGCTAGCTGGCTAGCCAGCAAGCAGGTAGCAATGAAAGTAGGAATCTTTCTTTTTAACCCTGTAAGGGGGTGGTGCACTGTACCCGAAGATACTGCCATATCGGGTCAATGCATAGGGCGACGGAAGCAAGCTTCGAAATCGGCCCCCGTTCTCAAAAATCCATTTAATATATGGTCCCCAGATAGGGGACGTATCAGATATTAAACTGATAAGAACAGATACTACACTTGATCTTAGCCAAAAGGCCGAGAAGCGATAACCGTGAAAGGGGCGGGCCCAACAAGGTCCCCTTCATGGGCACTATCACTGCTTGCTGTCAGGGAGGCTGCCAGACAATTTTCCATGCACACTCTGGGCTGGGGGGCAGTCAACCACCAGTACACACAGCAGAACCTAAACCCATACCATTATTGCTAAGCAGCAAGACAGGGGCCCATTGCACTCCCACGGGGCCTTTTTAAATGCAATCCATAACCCGGATTTGCCAGGAACCCTTCTTACTCCTCCTACTTGCATGTGACACTGGGCTTAGGATCTGCATAGGAAACACACACACAAGCACACACCTACCTTTGTTGCCTGCAGATGCCTCCTTGGCTGTCCCCAAACGGTATCAAACCAACACCCACGGGAAGCTGTAAGCATAGAGGACATGCCTGCACCCCATTGGACTTACCTGTGTGGGTTAAACCCGGGTTATTTGACAACCTATGGCGGTGATGGTTCTGCTCAGGCAGAGCAGTGCTGATGCTCCTCATAAAGCTGTCGCTGCTGTGAAGGTTCTAGGTGACATCACAAATCCCTATGGTTACATACACAACAAAGCTGGGTTGTTGTTGTTTACACTCTGCAAGGCCTGTGGAAGTGAGTGACATCATAGCACTGTAGTTCTGAGGGTTCTAGATGGATGCAACAATCTCCTGTTGCTTCTATGAAGGCCATAATAGACGACATCACCAAACAGCTCCATAGTCACATACACAGCAAAGGAGAGATGTTGTTTACACCTAGTGATGTCAGTGGTATTGAGTGACATCACAGCACAGTGCTAAGGCTCCTGGGCCTGGACACAGCAGCGGCTGCAATATCTCAACGGAGAATACGTTTATATATATGTGTGTGTGTGCGCGTATATATATATATATATATATATATATATATATATATATATATATTTCTCCGCCGAAATCACTTTTAAACCCATTTCCACCTTTTTTTCCCTTCTCTTCCTCTTACTTTTTTTTCACGTTTTTTTACGTTTTTCTCCTTTTCGCCTCTTTTCTGGGCGTATTATTCTTCTTTTTCTTCTTTTTTTTCGTCTAATGCATACCCCATCAGTGCAGCAATGCTTATTCAATACCGCCAGCAGATGGAGACACTGGGGGATAATTTTCTAAGGATTTATACTGATTTTTCCTGTCTGAATTTGTCGCACAGAAAGTTGCAGGCCAAATATGTGTGACATTTCTGCGACTTTAGCTTCTAGAGCATTTTTACAACATTATACATAGGTGCTGAATACATAAAAAGCGACTGTTCAGCGACAGACAAGTCGCATCGGCTGAAAGTAGGCCAGAATGTCAGTCCATGTTGGAGCAGGTTTAGATACAGTCTAAAGCATAGATCTCAAAGTCTGTGCACAGAATTTAGCAAGGGCCTCGCACCTTCTGATGCATCAGGTAGGTGCACAATAGCATAGCCTAACCCTCTGTACTTTGGTCTATATTGATGCGGGACATAGACAGCCAGCTGATGACCAATCCATTAGTGCAATGGATGGCTGGAAGCATTTGTCTTTGCCTTTGCAATACCACAGAAGCAATGCATGGTCAATGTACAGCAATGACACACCTGTGTGAACAGCCAGGAGACCCCCCCCCCCCCATGTTATGTTACATAGTTACATAGTTAGTACGGTCGAAAAAAGACATATGTCCATCAAGTTCAACCAGGGAATTAAGGGGTAGGGGTGTGGCGCGATATTGGGGAAGGGATGAGATTTTATATTTCTTCATAAGCATTAATCTTATTTTGTCAATTAGGAACATTCAGCACCCACCCGCTATCAAGGCAGCTGCCTATCATGTCATGCCCTACCTGCACAGGTGTGCTGGCTACTCAAATGATCCAATTAAGGAGGCCATTTAGTCAGCAGCAGCAGAAGTCCTGTGCCTGGACGCTCCAACAGCGGCCAGACACAAGCAGAAGCAGAAGCAGCAGCAGCACCACCTTTTGTTTTTTGGCTGCAGCAGCAGCAGCAGCAAGGCCCACAGGGCTGGCTAGCTGGCTAGCCAGCAAGCAGGTAGCAATGAAAGTAGGAATCTTTCTTTTTAACCCTGTAAGGGGGTGGTGCACTGTACCCGAAGATACTGCCATATCGGGTCAATGCATAGGGCGACGGAAGCAAGCTTCGAAATCGGCCCCCGTTCTCAAAAATCCATTTAATATATGGTCCCCAGATAGGGGACGTATCAGATATTAAACTGATAAGAACAGATACTACACTTGATCTTAGCCAAAAGGCCGAGAAGCGATAACCGTGAAAGGGGCGGGCCCAACAAGGTCCCCTTCATGGGCACTATCACTGCTTGCTGTCAGGGAGGCTGCCAGACAATTTTCCATGCACACTCTGGGCTGGGGGGCAGTCAACCACCAGTACACACAGCAGAACCTAAACCCATACCATTATTGCTAAGCAGCAAGACAGGGGCCCATTGCACTCCCACGGGGCCTTTTTAAATGCAATCCATAACCCGGATTTGCCAGGAACCCTTCTTACTCCTCCTACTTGCATGTGACACTGGGCTTAGGATCTGCATAGGAAACACACACACAAGCACACACCTACCTTTGTTGCCTGCAGATGCCTCCTTGGCTGTCCCCAAACGGTATCAAACCAACACCCACGGGAAGCTGTAAGCATAGAGGACATGCCTGCACCCCATTGGACTTACCTGTGTGGGTTAAACCCGGGTTATTTGACAACCTATGGCGGTGATGGTTCTGCTCAGGCAGAGCAGTGCTGATGCTCCTCATAAAGCTGTCGCTGCTGTGAAGGTTCTAGGTGACATCACAAATCCCTATGGTTACATACACAACAAAGCTGGGTTGTTGTTGTTTACACTCTGCAAGGCCTGTGGAAGTGAGTGACATCATAGCACTGTAGTTCTGAGGGTTCTAGATGGATGCAACAATCTCCTGTTGCTTCTATGAAGGCCATAATAGACGACATCACCAAACAGCTCCATAGTCACATACACAGCAAAGGAGAGATGTTGTTTACACCTAGTGATGTCAGTGGTATTGAGTGACATCACAGCACAGTGCTAAGGCTCCTGGGCCTGGACACAGCAGCGGCTGCAATATCTCAACGGAGAATACGTTTATATATATGTGTGTGTGTGCGCGTATATATATATATATATATATATATATATATATATATATATATATTCTCCGCCGAAATCACTTTTAAACCCATTTCCACCTTTTTTTCCCTTCTCTTCCTCTTACTTTTTTTTCACGTTTTTTTACGTTTTTCTCCTTTTCGCCTCTTTTCTGGGCGTATTATTCTTCTTTTTCTTCTTTTTTTTCGTCTAATGCATACCCCATCAGTGCAGCAATGCTTATTCAATACCGCCAGCAGATGGAGACACTGGGGGATAATTTTCTAAGGATTTATACTGATTTTTCCTGTCTGAATTTGTCGCACAGAAAGTTGCAGGCCAAATATGTGTGACATTTCTGCGACTTTAGCTTCTAGAGCATTTTTACAACATTATACATAGGTGCTGAATACATAAAAAGCGACTGTTCAGCGACAGACAAGTCGCATCGGCTGAAAGTAGGCCAGAATGTCAGTCCATGTTGGAGCAGGTTTAGATACAGTCTAAAGCATAGATCTCAAAGTCTGTGCACAGAATTTAGCAAGGGCCTCGCACCTTCTGATGCATCAGGTAGGTGCACAATAGCATAGCCTAACCCTCTGTACTTTGGTCTATATTGATGCGGGACATAGACAGCCAGCTGATGACCAATCCATTAGTGCAATGGATGGCTGGAAGCATTTGTCTTTGCCTTTGCAATACCACAGAAGCAATGCATGGTCAATGTACAGCAATGACACACCTGTGTGAACAGCCAGGAGACCCCCCCCCCCCATGTTATGTTACATAGTTACATAGTTAGTACGGTCGAAAAAAGACATATGTCCATCAAGTTCAACCAGGGAATTAAGGGGTAGGGGTGTGGCGCGATATTGGGGAAGGGATGAGATTTTATATTTCTTCATAAGCATTAATCTTATTTTGTCAATTAGGAACATTCAGCACCCACCCGCTATCAAGGCAGCTGCCTATCATGTCATGCCCTACCTGCACAGGTGTGCTGGCTACTCAAATGATCCAATTAAGGAGGCCATTTAGTCAGCAGCAGCAGAAGTCCTGTGCCTGGACGCTCCAACAGCGGCCAGACACAAGCAGAAGCAGAAGCAGCAGCAGCACCACCTTTTGTTTTTTGGCTGCAGCAGCAGCAGCAGCAAGGCCCACAGGGCTGGCTAGCTGGCTAGCCAGCAAGCAGGTAGCAATGAAAGTAGGAATCTTTCTTTTTAACCCTGTAAGGGGGTGGTGCACTGTACCCGAAGATACTGCCATATCGGGTCAATGCATAGGGCGACGGAAGCAAGCTTCGAAATCGGCCCCCGTTCTCAAAAATCCATTTAATATATGGTCCCCAGATAGGGGACGTATCAGATATTAAACTGATAAGAACAGATACTACACTTGATCTTAGCCAAAAGGCCGAGAAGCGATAACCGTGAAAGGGGCGGGCCCAACAAGGTCCCCTTCATGGGCACTATCACTGCTTGCTGTCAGGGAGGCTGCCAGACAATTTTCCATGCACACTCTGGGCTGGGGGGCAGTCAACCACCAGTACACACAGCAGAACCTAAACCCATACCATTATTGCTAAGCAGCAAGACAGGGGCCCATTGCACTCCCACGGGGCCTTTTTAAATGCAATCCATAACCCGGATTTGCCAGGAACCCTTCTTACTCCTCCTACTTGCATGTGACACTGGGCTTAGGATCTGCATAGGAAACACACACACAAGCACACACCTACCTTTGTTGCCTGCAGATGCCTCCTTGGCTGTCCCCAAACGGTATCAAACCAACACCCACGGGAAGCTGTAAGCATAGAGGACATGCCTGCACCCCATTGGACTTACCTGTGTGGGTTAAACCCGGGTTATTTGACAACCTATGGCGGTGATGGTTCTGCTCAGGCAGAGCAGTGCTGATGCTCCTCATAAAGCTGTCGCTGCTGTGAAGGTTCTAGGTGACATCACAAATCCCTATGGTTACATACACAACAAAGCTGGGTTGTTGTTGTTTACACTCTGCAAGGCCTGTGGAAGTGAGTGACATCATAGCACTGTAGTTCTGAGGGTTCTAGATGGATGCAACAATCTCCTGTTGCTTCTATGAAGGCCATAATAGACGACATCACCAAACAGCTCCATAGTCACATACACAGCAAAGGAGAGATGTTGTTTACACCTAGTGATGTCAGTGGTATTGAGTGACATCACAGCACAGTGCTAAGGCTCCTGGGCCTGGACACAGCAGCGGCTGCAATATCTCAACGGAGAATACGTTTATATATATGTGTGTGTGTGCGCGTATATATATATATATATATATATATATATATATATATATATATATTTCTCCGCCGAAATCACTTTTAAACCCATTTCCACCTTTTTTTCCCTTCTCTTCCTCTTACTTTTTTTTCACGTTTTTTTACGTTTTTCTCCTTTTCGCCTCTTTTCTGGGCGTATTATTCTTCTTTTTCTTCTTTTTTTTCGTCTAATGCATACCCCATCAGTGCAGCAATGCTTATTCAATACCGCCAGCAGATGGAGACACTGGGGGATAATTTTCTAAGGATTTATACTGATTTTTCCTGTCTGAATTTGTCGCACAGAAAGTTGCAGGCCAAATATGTGTGACATTTCTGCGACTTTAGCTTCTAGAGCATTTTTACAACATTATACATAGGTGCTGAATACATAAAAAGCGACTGTTCAGCGACAGACAAGTCGCATCGGCTGAAAGTAGGCCAGAATGTCAGTCCATGTTGGAGCAGGTTTAGATACAGTCTAAAGCATAGATCTCAAAGTCTGTGCACAGAATTTAGCAAGGGCCTCGCACCTTCTGATGCATCAGGTAGGTGCACAATAGCATAGCCTAACCCTCTGTACTTTGGTCTATATTGATGCGGGACATAGACAGCCAGCTGATGACCAATCCATTAGTGCAATGGATGGCTGGAAGCATTTGTCTTTGCCTTTGCAATACCACAGAAGCAATGCATGGTCAATGTACAGCAATGACACACCTGTGTGAACAGCCAGGAGACCCCCCCCCCCCCATGTTATGTTACATAGTTACATAGTTAGTACGGTCGAAAAAAGACATATGTCCATCAAGTTCAACCAGGGAATTAAGGGGTAGGGGTGTGGCGCGATATTGGGGAAGGGATGAGATTTTATATTTCTTCATAAGCATTAATCTTATTTTGTCAATTAGGAACATTCAGCACCCACCCGCTATCAAGGCAGCTGCCTATCATGTCATGCCCTACCTGCACAGGTGTGCTGGCTACTCAAATGATCCAATTAAGGAGGCCATTTAGTCAGCAGCAGCAGAAGTCCTGTGCCTGGACGCTCCAACAGCGGCCAGACACAAGCAGAAGCAGAAGCAGCAGCAGCACCACCTTTTGTTTTTTGGCTGCAGCAGCAGCAGCAGCAAGGCCCACAGGGCTGGCTAGCTGGCTAGCCAGCAAGCAGGTAGCAATGAAAGTAGGAATCTTTCTTTTTAACCCTGTAAGGGGGTGGTGCACTGTACCCGAAGATACTGCCATATCGGGTCAATGCATAGGGCGACGGAAGCAAGCTTCGAAATCGGCCCCCGTTCTCAAAAATCCATTTAATATATGGTCCCCAGATAGGGGACGTATCAGATATTAAACTGATAAGAACAGATACTACACTTGATCTTAGCCAAAAGGCCGAGAAGCGATAACCGTGAAAGGGGCGGGCCCAACAAGGTCCCCTTCATGGGCACTATCACTGCTTGCTGTCAGGGAGGCTGCCAGACAATTTTCCATGCACACTCTGGGCTGGGGGGCAGTCAACCACCAGTACACACAGCAGAACCTAAACCCATACCATTATTGCTAAGCAGCAAGACAGGGGCCCATTGCACTCCCACGGGGCCTTTTTAAATGCAATCCATAACCCGGATTTGCCAGGAACCCTTCTTACTCCTCCTACTTGCATGTGACACTGGGCTTAGGATCTGCATAGGAAACACACACACAAGCACACCTACCTTTGTTGCCTGCAGATGCCTCCTTGGCTGTCCCCAAACGGTATCAAACCAACACCCACGGGAAGCTGTAAGCATAGAGGACATGCCTGCACCCCATTGGACTTACCTGTGTGGGTTAAACCCGGGTTATTTGACAACCTATGGCGGTGATGGTTCTGCTCAGGCAGAGCAGTGCTGATGCTCCTCATAAAGCTGTCGCTGCTGTGAAGGTTCTAGGTGACATCACAAATCCCTATGGTTACATACACAACAAAGCTGGGTTGTTGTTGTTTACACTCTGCAAGGCCTGTGGAAGTGAGTGACATCATAGCACTGTAGTTCTGAGGGTTCTAGATGGATGCAACAATCTCCTGTTGCTTCTATGAAGGCCATAATAGACGACATCACCAAACAGCTCCATAGTCACATACACAGCAAAGGAGAGATGTTGTTTACACCTAGTGATGTCAGTGGTATTGAGTGACATCACAGCACAGTGCTAAGGCTCCTGGGCCTGGACACAGCAGCGGCTGCAATATCTCAACGGAGAATACGTTTATATATATGTGTGTGTGTGCGCGTATATATATATATATATATATATATATATATATATATATATATATTTCTCCGCCGAAATCACTTTTAAACCCATTTCCACCTTTTTTTCCCTTCTCTTCCTCTTACTTTTTTTTCACGTTTTTTTACGTTTTTCTCCTTTTCGCCTCTTTTCTGGGCGTATTATTCTTCTTTTTCTTCTTTTTTTTCGTCTAATGCATACCCCATCAGTGCAGCAATGCTTATTCAATACCGCCAGCAGATGGAGACACTGGGGGATAATTTTCTAAGGATTTATACTGATTTTTCCTGTCTGAATTTGTCGCACAGAAAGTTGCAGGCCAAATATGTGTGACATTTCTGCGACTTTAGCTTCTAGAGCATTTTTACAACATTATACATAGGTGCTGAATACATAAAAAGCGACTGTTCAGCGACAGACAAGTCGCATCGGCTGAAAGTAGGCCAGAATGTCAGTCCATGTTGGAGCAGGTTTAGATACAGTCTAAAGCATAGATCTCAAAGTCTGTGCACAGAATTTAGCAAGGGCCTCGCACCTTCTGATGCATCAGGTAGGTGCACAATAGCATAGCCTAACCCTCTGTACTTTGGTCTATATTGATGCGGGACATAGACAGCCAGCTGATGACCAATCCATTAGTGCAATGGATGGCTGGAAGCATTTGTCTTTGCCTTTGCAATACCACAGAAGCAATGCATGGTCAATGTACAGCAATGACACACCTGTGTGAACAGCCAGGAGACCCCCCCCCCCCATGTTATGTTACATAGTTACATAGTTAGTACGGTCGAAAAAAGACATATGTCCATCAAGTTCAACCAGGGAATTAAGGGGTAGGGGTGTGGCGCGATATTGGGGAAGGGATGAGATTTTATATTTCTTCATAAGCATTAATCTTATTTTGTCAATTAGGAACATTCAGCACCCACCCGCTATCAAGGCAGCTGCCTATCATGTCATGCCCTACCTGCACAGGTGTGCTGGCTACTCAAATGATCCAATTAAGGAGGCCATTTAGTCAGCAGCAGCAGAAGTCCTGTGCCTGGACGCTCCAACAGCGGCCAGACACAAGCAGAAGCAGAAGCAGCAGCAGCACCACCTTTTGTTTTTTGGCTGCAGCAGCAGCAGCAGCAAGGCCCACAGGGCTGGCTAGCTGGCTAGCCAGCAAGCAGGTAGCAATGAAAGTAGGAATCTTTCTTTTTAACCCTGTAAGGGGGTGGTGCACTGTACCCGAACTGCCATATCGGGTCAATGCATAGGGCGACGGAAGCAAGCTTCGAAATCGGCCCCCGTTCTCAAAAATCCATTTAATATATGGTCCCCAGATAGGGGACGTATCAGATATTAAACTGATAAGAACAGATACTACACTTGATCTTAGCCAAAAGGCCGAGAAGCGATAACCGTGAAAGGGGCGGGCCCAACAAGGTCCCCTTCATGGGCACTATCACTGCTTGCTGTCAGGGAGGCTGCCAGACAATTTTCCATGCACACTCTGGGCTGGGGGGCAGTCAACCACCAGTACACACAGCAGAACCTAAACCCATACCATTATTGCTAAGCAGCAAGACAGGGGCCCATTGCACTCCCACGGGGCCTTTTTAAATGCAATCCATAACCCGGATTTGCCAGGAACCCTTCTTACTCCTCCTACTTGCATGTCACACTGGGCTTAGGATCTGCATAGGAAACACACACACAAGCACACACCTACCTTTGTTGCCTGCAGATGCCTCCTTGGCTGTCCCCAAACGGTATCAAACCAACACCCACGGGAAGCTGTAAGCATAGAGGACATGCCTGCACCCCATTGGACTTACCTGTGTGGGTTAAACCCGGGTTATTTGACAACCTATGGCGGTGATGGTTCTGCTCAGGCAGAGCAGTGCTGATGCTCCTCATAAAGCTGTCGCTGCTGTGAAGGTTCTAGGTGACATCACAAATCCCTATGGTTACATACACAACAAAGCTGGGTTGTTGTTGTTTACACTCTGCAAGGCCTGTGGAAGTGAGTGACATCATAGCACTGTAGTTCTGAGGGTTCTAGATGGATGCAACAATCTCCTGTTGCTTCTATGAAGGCCATAATAGACGACATCACCAAACAGCTCCATAGTCACATACACAGCAAAGGAGAGATGTTGTTTACACCTAGTGATGTCAGTGGTATTGAGTGACATCACAGCACAGTGCTAAGGCTCCTGGGCCTGGACACAGCAGCGGCTGCAATATCTCAACGGAGAATACGTTTATATATATGTGTGTGTGTGCGCGTATATATATATATATATATATATATATATATATATATATTCTCCGCCGAAATCACTTTTAAACCCATTTCCACCTTTTTTTCCCTTCTCTTCCTCTTACTTTTTTTTCACGTTTTTTTACGTTTTTCTCCTTTTCGCCTCTTTTCTGGGCGTATTATTCTTCTTTTTCTTCTTTTTTTTCGTCTAATGCATACCCCATCAGTGCAGCAATGCTTATTCAATACCGCCAGCAGATGGAGACACTGGGGGATAATTTTCTAAGGATTTATACTGATTTTTCCTGTCTGAATTTGTCGCACAGAAAGTTGCAGGCCAAATATGTGTGACATTTCTGCGACTTTAGCTTCTAGAGCATTTTTACAACATTATACATAGGTGCTGAATACATAAAAAGCGACTGTTCAGCGACAGACAAGTCGCATCGGCTGAAAGTAGGCCAGAATGTCAGTCCATGTTGGAGCAGGTTTAGATACAGTCTAAAGCATAGATCTCAAAGTCTGTGCACAGAATTTAGCAAGGGCCTCGCACCTTCTGATGCATCAGGTAGGTGCACAATAGCATAGCCTAACCCTCTGTACTTTGGTCTATATTGATGCGGGACATAGACAGCCAGCTGATGACCAATCCATTAGTGCAATGGATGGCTGGAAGCATTTGTCTTTGCCTTTGCAATACCACAGAAGCAATGCATGGTCAATGTACAGCAATGACACACCTGTGTGAACAGCCAGGAGACCCCCCCCCCCCATGTTATGTTACATAGTTACATAGTTAGTACGGTCGAAAAAAGACATATGTCCATCAAGTTCAACCAGGGAATTAAGGGGTAGGGGTGTGGCGCGATATTGGGGAAGGGATGAGATTTTATATTTCTTCATAAGCATTAATCTTATTTTGTCAATTAGGAACATTCAGCACCCACCCGCTATCAAGGCAGCTGCCTATCATGTCATGCCCTACCTGCACAGGTGTGCTGGCTACTCAAATGATCCAATTAAGGAGGCCATTTAGTCAGCAGCAGCAGAAGTCCTGTGCCTGGACGCTCCAACAGCGGCCAGACACAAGCAGAAGCAGAAGCAGCAGCAGCACCACCTTTTGTTTTTTGGCTGCAGCAGCAGCAGCAGCAAGGCCCACAGGGCTGGCTAGCTGGCTAGCCAGCAAGCAGGTAGCAATGAAAGTAGGAATCTTTCTTTTTAACCCTGTAAGGGGGTGGTGCACTGTACCCGAAGATACTGCCATATCGGGTCAATGCATAGGGCGACGGAAGCAAGCTTCGAAATCGGCCCCCGTTCTCAAAAATCCATTTAATATATGGTCCCCAGATAGGGGACGTATCAGATATTAAACTGATAAGAACAGATACTACACTTGATCTTAGCCAAAAGGCCGAGAAGCGATAACCGTGAAAGGGGCGGGCCCAACAAGGTCCCCTTCATGGGCACTATCACTGCTTGCTGTCAGGGAGGCTGCCAGACAATTTTCCATGCACACTCTGGGCTGGGGGCAGTCAACCACCAGTACACACAGCAGAACCTAAACCCATACCATTATTGCTAAGCAGCAAGACAGGGGCCCATTGCACTCCCACGGGGCCTTTTTAAATGCAATCCATAACCCGGATTTGCCAGGAACCCTTCTTACTCCTCCTACTTGCATGTGACACTGGGCTTAGGATCTGCATAGGAAACACACACACAAGCACACACCTACCTTTGTTGCCTGCAGATGCCTCCTTGGCTGTCCCCAAACGGTATCAAACCAACACCCACGGGAAGCTGTAAGCATAGAGGACATGCCTGCACCCCATTGGACTTACCTGTGTGGGTTAAACCCGGGTTATTTGACAACCTATGGCGGTGATGGTTCTGCTCAGGCAGAGCAGTGCTGATGCTCCTCATAAAGCTGTCGCTGCTGTGAAGGTTCTAGGTGACATCACAAATCCCTATGGTTACATACACAACAAAGCTGGGTTGTTGTTGTTTACACTCTGCAAGGCCTGTGGAAGTGAGTGACATCATAGCACTGTAGTTCTGAGGGTTCTAGATGGATGCAACAATCTCCTGTTGCTTCTATGAAGGCCATAATAGACGACATCACCAAACAGCTCCATAGTCACATACACAGCAAAGGAGAGATGTTGTTTACACCTAGTGATGTCAGTGGTATTGAGTGACATCACAGCACAGTGCTAAGGCTCCTGGGCCTGGACACAGCAGCGGCTGCAATATCTCAACGGAGAATACGTTTATATATATGTGTGTGTGTGCGCGTATATATATATATATATATATATATATATATATATATATATATATTTCTCCGCCGAAATCACTTTTAAACCCATTTCCACCTTTTTTCCCTTCTCTTCCTCTTACTTTTTTTTCACGTTTTTTTACGTTTTTCTCCTTTTCGCCTCTTTTCTGGGCGTATTATTCTTCTTTTTCTTCTTTTTTTTCGTCTAATGCATACCCCATCAGTGCAGCAATGCTTATTCAATACCGCCAGCAGATGGAGACACTGGGGGATAATTTTCTAAGGATTTATACTGATTTTTCCTGTCTGAATTTGTCGCACAGAAAGTTGCAGGCCAAATATGTGTGACATTTCTGCGACTTTAGCTTCTAGAGCATTTTTACAACATTATACATAGGTGCTGAATACATAAAAAGCGACTGTTCAGCGACAGACAAGTCGCATCGGCTGAAAGTAGGCCAGAATGTCAGTCCATGTTGGAGCAGGTTTAGATACAGTCTAAAGCATAGATCTCAAAGTCTGTGCACAGAATTTAGCAAGGGCCTCGCACCTTCTGATGCATCAGGTAGGTGCACAATAGCATAGCCTAACCCTCTGTACTTTGGTCTATATTGATGCGGGACATAGACAGCCAGCTGATGACCAATCCATTAGTGCAATGGATGGCTGGAAGCATTTGTCTTTGCCTTTGCAATACCACAGAAGCAATGCATGGTCAATGTACAGCAATGACACACCTGTGTGAACAGCCAGGAGACCCCCCCCCCCCATGTTATGTTACATAGTTACATAGTTAGTACGGTCGAAAAAAGACATATGTCCATCAAGTTCAACCAGGGAATTAAGGGGTAGGGGTGTGGCGCGATATTGGGGAAGGGATGAGATTTTATATTTCTTCATAAGCATTAATCTTATTTTGTCAATTAGGAACATTCAGCACCCACCCGCTATCAAGGCAGCTGCCTATCATGTCATGCCCTACCTGCACAGGTGTGCTGGCTACTCAAATGATCCAATTAAGGAGGCCATTTAGTCAGCAGCAGCAGAAGTCCTGTGCCTGGACGCTCCAACAGCGGCCAGACACAAGCAGAAGCAGAAGCAGAAGCAGCAGCAGCACCACCTTTTGTTTTTTGGCTGCAGCAGCAGCAGCAGCAAGGCCCACAGGGCTGGCTAGCTGGCTAGCCAGCAAGCAGGTAGCAATGAAAGTAGGAATCTTTCTTTTTAACCCTGTAAGGGGGTGGTGCACTGTACCCGAAGATACTGCCATATCGGGTCAATGCATAGGGCGACGGAAGCAAGCTTCGAAATCGGCCCCCGTTCTCAAAAATCCATTTAATATATGGTCCCCAGATAGGGGACGTATCAGATATTAAACTGATAAGAACAGATACTACACTTGATCTTAGCCAAAAGGCCGAGAAGCGATAACCGTGAAAGGGGCGGGCCCAACAAGGTCCCCTTCATGGGCACTATCACTGCTTGCTGTCAGGGAGGCTGCCAGACAATTTTCCATGCACACTCTGGGCTGGGGGGCAGTCAACCACCAGTACACACAGCAGAACCTAAACCCATACCATTATTGCTAAGCAGCAAGACAGGGGCCCATTGCACTCCCACGGGGCCTTTTTAAATGCAATCCATAACCCGGATTTGCCAGGAACCCTTCTTACTCCTCCTACTTGCATGTGACACTGGGCTTAGGATCTGCATAGGAAACACACACACAAGCACACACCTACCTTTGTTGCCTGCAGATGCCTCCTTGGCTGTCCCCAAACGGTATCAAACCAACACCCACGGGAAGCTGTAAGCATAGAGGACATGCCTGCACCCCATTGGACTTACCTGTGTGGGTTAAACCCGGGTTATTTGACAACCTATGGCGGTGATGGTTCTGCTCAGGCAGAGCAGTGCTGATGCTCCTCATAAAGCTGTCGCTGCTGTGAAGGTTCTAGGTGACATCACAAATCCCTATGGTTACATACACAACAAAGCTGGGTTGTTGTTGTTTACACTCTGCAAGGCCTGTGGAAGTGAGTGACATCATAGCACTGTAGTTCTGAGGGTTCTAGATGGATGCAACAATCTCCTGTTGCTTCTATGAAGGCCATAATAGACGACATCACCAAACAGCTCCATAGTCACATACACAGCAAAGGAGAGATGTTGTTTACACCTAGTGATGTCAGTGGTATTGAGTGACATCACAGCACAGTGCTAAGGCTCCTGGGCCTGGACACAGCAGCGGCTGCAATATCTCAACGGAGAATACGTTTATATATATGTGTGTGTGTGCGCGTATATATATATATATATATATATATATATATATATATATATATATCTCCGCCGAAATCACTTTTAAACCCATTTCCATCCCTTCTCTTCCTCTTACTTTTTTTTCACGTTTTTTTACGTTTTTCTCCTTTTCGCCTCTTTTCTGGGCGTATTATTCTTCTTTTTCTTCTTTTTTTTCGTCTAATGCATACCCCATCAGTGCAGCAATGCTTATTCAATACCGCCAGCAGATGGAGACACTGGGGGATAATTTTCTAAGGATTTATACTGATTTTTCCTGTCTGAATTTGTCGCACAGAAAGTTGCAGGCCAAATATGTGTGACATTTCTGCGACTTTAGCTTCTAGAGCATTTTTACAACATTATACATAGGTGCTGAATACATAAAAAGCGACTGTTCAGCGACAGACAAGTCGCATCGGCTGAAAGTAGGCCAGAATGTCAGTCCATGTTGGAGCAGGTTTAGATACAGTCTAAAGCATAGATCTCAAAGTCTGTGCACAGAATTTAGCAAGGGCCTCGCACCTTCTGATGCATCAGGTAGGTGCACAATAGCATAGCCTAACCCTCTGTACTTTGGTCTATATTGATGCGGGACATAGACAGCCAGCTGATGACCAATCCATTAGTGCAATGGATGGCTGGAAGCATTTGTCTTTGCCTTTGCAATACCACAGAAGCAATGCATGGTCAATGTACAGCAATGACACACCTGTGTGAACAGCCAGGAGACCCCCCCCCCCATGTTATGTTACATAGTTACATAGTTAGTACGGTCGAAAAAAGACATATGTCCATCAAGTTCAACCAGGGAATTAAGGGGTAGGGGTGTGGCGCGATATTGGGGAAGGGATGAGATTTTATATTTCTTCATAAGCATTAATCTTATTTTGTCAATTAGGAACATTCAGCACCCACCCGCTATCAAGGCAGCTGCCTATCATGTCATGCCCTACCTGCACAGGTGTGCTGGCTACTCAAATGATCCAATTAAGGAGGCCATTTAGTCAGCAGCAGCAGAAGTCCTGTGCCTGGACGCTCCAACAGCGGCCAGACACAAGCAGAAGCAGAAGCAGAAGCAGCAGCAGCACCACCTTTTGTTTTTTGGCTGCAGCAGCAGCAGCAGCAAGGCCCACAGGGCTGGCTAGCTGGCTAGCCAGCAAGCAGGTAGCAATGAAAGTAGGAATCTTTCTTTTTAACCCTGTAAGGGGGTGGTGCACTGTACCCGAAGATACTGCCATATCGGGTCAATGCATAGGGCGACGGAAGCAAGCTTCGAAATCGGCCCCCGTTCTCAAAAATCCATTTAATATATGGTCCCCAGATAGGGGACGTATCAGATATTAAACTGATAAGAACAGATACTACACTTGATCTTAGCCAAAAGGCCGAGAAGCGATAACCGTGAAAGGGGCGGGCCCAACAAGGTCCCCTTCATGGGCACTATCACTGCTTGCTGTCAGGGAGGCTGCCAGACAATTTTCCATGCACACTCTGGGCTGGGGGGCAGTCAACCACCAGTACACACAGCAGAACCTAAACCCATACCATTATTGCTAAGCAGCAAGACAGGGGCCCATTGCACTCCCACGGGGCCTTTTTAAATGCAATCCATAACCCGGATTTGCCAGGAACCCTTCTTACTCCTCCTACTTGCATGTGACACTGGGCTTAGGATCTGCATAGGAAACACACACACAAGCACACACCTACCTTTGTTGCCTGCAGATGCCTCCTTGGCTGTCCCCAAACGGTATCAAACCAACACCCACGGGAAGCTGTAAGCATAGAGGACATGCCTGCACCCCATTGGACTTACCTGTGTGGGTTAAACCCGGGTTATTTGACAACCTATGGCGGTGATGGTTCTGCTCAGGCAGAGCAGTGCTGATGCTCCTCATAAAGCTGTCGCTGCTGTGAAGGTTCTAGGTGACATCACAAATCCCTATGGTTACATACACAACAAAGCTGGGTTGTTGTTGTTTACACTCTGCAAGGCCTGTGGAAGTGAGTGACATCATAGCACTGTAGTTCTGAGGGTTCTAGATGGATGCAACAATCTCCTGTTGCTTCTATGAAGGCCATAATAGACGACATCACCAAACAGCTCCATAGTCACATACACAGCAAAGGAGAGATGTTGTTTACACCTAGTGATGTCAGTGGTATTGAGTGACATCACAGCACAGTGCTAAGGCTCCTGGGCCTGGACACAGCAGCGGCTGCAATATCTCAACGGAGAATACGTTTATATATATGTGTGTGTGTGCGCGTATATATATATATATATATATATATATATATATATATATATTTCTCCGCCGAAATCACTTTTAAACCCATTTCCACCTTTTTTTCCCTTCTCTTCCTCTTACTTTTTTTTCACGTTTTTTTACGTTTTTCTCCTTTTCGCCTCTTTTCTGGGCGTATTATTCTTCTTTTTCTTCTTTTTTTTCGTCTAATGCATACCCCATCAGTGCAGCAATGCTTATTCAATACCGCCAGCAGATGGAGACACTGGGGGATAATTTTCTAAGGATTTATACTGATTTTTCCTGTCTGAATTTGTCGCACAGAAAGTTGCAGGCCAAATATGTGTGACATTTCTGCGACTTTAGCTTCTAGAGCATTTTTACAACATTATACATAGGTGCTGAATACATAAAAAGCGACTGTTCAGCGACAGACAAGTCGCATCGGCTGAAAGTAGGCCAGAATGTCAGTCCATGTTGGAGCAGGTTTAGATACAGTCTAAAGCATAGATCTCAAAGTCTGTGCACAGAATTTAGCAAGGGCCTCGCACCTTCTGATGCATCAGGTAGGTGCACAATAGCATAGCCTAACCCTCTGTACTTTGGTCTATATTGATGCGGGACATAGACAGCCAGCTGATGACCAATCCATTAGTGCAATGGATGGCTGGAAGCATTTGTCTTTGCCTTTGCAATACCACAGAAGCAATGCATGGTCAATGTACAGCAATGACACACCTGTGTGAACAGCCAGGAGACCCCCCCCCCCCATGTTATGTTACATAGTTACATAGTTAGTACGGTCGAAAAAAGACATATGTCCATCAAGTTCAACCAGGGAATTAAGGGGTAGGGGTGTGGCGCGATATTGGGGAAGGGATGAGATTTTATATTTCTTCATAAGCATTAATCTTATTTTGTCAATTAGGAACATTCAGCACCCACCCGCTATCAAGGCAGCTGCCTATCATGTCATGCCCTACCTGCACAGGTGTGCTGGCTACTCAAATGATCCAATTAAGGAGGCCATTTAGTCAGCAGCAGCAGAAGTCCTGTGCCTGGACGCTCCAACAGCGGCCAGACACAAGCAGAAGCAGAAGCAGCAGCAGCACCACCTTTTGTTTTTTGGCTGCAGCAGCAGCAGCAGCAGCAAGGCCCACAGGGCTGGCTAGCTGGCTAGCCAGCAAGCAGGTAGCAATGAAAGTAGGAATCTTTCTTTTTAACCCTGTAAGGGGGTGGTGCACTGTACCCGAAGATACTGCCATATTGGGTCAATGCATAGGGCGACGGAAGCAAGCTTCGAAATCGGCCCCCGTTCTCAAAAATCCATTTAATATATGGTCCCCAGATAGGGGACGTATCAGATATTAAACTGATAAGAACAGATACTACACTTGATCTTAGCCAAAAGGCCGAGAAGCGATAACCGTGAAAGGGGCGGGCCCAACAAGGTCCCCTTCATGGGCACTATCACTGCTTGCTGTCAGGGAGGCTGCCAGACAATTTTCCATGCACACTCTGGGCTGGGGGGCAGTCAACCACCAGTACACACAGCAGAACCTAAACCCATACCATTATTGCTAAGCAGCAAGACAGGGGCCCATTGCACTCCCACGGGGCCTTTTTAAATGCAATCCATAACCCGGATTTGCCAGGAACCCTTCTTACTCCTCCTACTTGCATGTGACACTGGGCTTAGGATCTGCATAGGAAACACACACACAAGCACACACCTACCTTTGTTGCCTGCAGATGCCTCCTTGGCTGTCCCCAAACGGTATCAAACCAACACCCACGGGAAGCTGTAAGCATAGAGGACATGCCTGCACCCCATTGGACTTACCTGTGTGGGTTAAACCCGGGTTATTTGACAACCTATGGCGGTGATGGTTCTGCTCAGGCAGAGCAGTGCTGATGCTCCTCATAAAGCTGTCGCTGCTGTGAAGGTTCTAGGTGACATCACAAATCCCTATGGTTACATACACAACAAAGCTGGGTTGTTGTTGTTTACACTCTGCAAGGCCTGTGGAAGTGAGTGACATCATAGCACTGTAGTTCTGAGGGTTCTAGATGGATGCAACAATCTCCTGTTGCTTCTATGAAGGCCATAATAGACGACATCACCAAACAGCTCCATAGTCACATACACAGCAAAGGAGAGATGTTGTTTACACCTAGTGATGTCAGTGGTATTGAGTGACATCACAGCACAGTGCTAAGGCTCCTGGGCCTGGACACAGCAGCGGCTGCAATATCTCAACGGAGAATACGTTTATATATATGTGTGTGTGTGCGCGTATATATATATATATATATATATATATATATATATATATATTTCTCCGCCGAAATCACTTTTAAACCCATTTCCACCTTTTTTTCCCTTCTCTTCCTCTTACTTTTTTTTCACGTTTTTTTACGTTTTTCTCCTTTTCGCCTCTTTTCTGGGCGTATTATTCTTCTTTTTCTTCTTTTTTTTCGTCTAATGCATACCCCATCAGTGCAGCAATGCTTATTCAATACCGCCAGCAGATGGAGACACTGGGGGATAATTTTCTAAGGATTTATACTGATTTTTCCTGTCTGAATTTGTCGCACAGAAAGTTGCAGGCCAAATATGTGTGACATTTCTGCGACTTTAGCTTCTAGAGCATTTTTACAACATTATACATAGGTGCTGAATACATAAAAAGCGACTGTTCAGCGACAGACAAGTCGCATCGGCTGAAAGTAGGCCAGAATGTCAGTCCATGTTGGAGCAGGTTTAGATACAGTCTAAAGCATAGATCTCAAAGTCTGTGCACAGAATTTAGCAAGGGCCTCGCACCTTCTGATGCATCAGGTAGGTGCACAATAGCATAGCCTAACCCTCTGTACTTTGGTCTATATTGATGCGGGACATAGACAGCCAGCTGATGACCAATCCATTAGTGCAATGGATGGCTGGAAGCATTTGTCTTTGCCTTTGCAATACCACAGAAGCAATGCATGGTCAATGTACAGCAATGACACACCTGTGTGAACAGCCAGGAGACCCCCCCCCCCATGTTATGTTACATAGTTACATAGTTAGTACGGTCGAAAAAAGACATATGTCCATCAAGTTCAACCAGGGAATTAAGGGGTAGGGGTGTGGCGCGATATTGGGGAAGGGATGAGATTTTATATTTCTTCATAAGCATTAATCTTATTTTGTCAATTAGGAACATTCAGCACCCACCCGCTATCAAGGCAGCTGCCTATCATGTCATGCCCTACCTGCACAGGTGTGCTGGCTACTCAAATGATCCAATTAAGGAGGCCATTTAGTCAGCAGCAGCAGAAGTCCTGTGCCTGGACGCTCCAACAGCGGCCAGACACAAGCAGAAGCAGAAGCAGCAGCAGCAGCAGCACCACCTTTTGTTTTTTGGCTGCAGCAGCAGCAGCAGCAAGGCCCACAGGGCTGGCTAGCTGGCTAGCCAGCAAGCAGGTAGCAATGAAAGTAGGAATCTTTCTTTTTAACCCTGTAAGGGGGTGGTGCACTGTACCCGAAGATACTGCCATATCGGGTCAATGCATAGGGCGACGGAAGCAAGCTTCGAAATCGGCCCCCGTTCTCAAAAATCCATTTAATATATGGTCCCCAGATAGGGGACGTATCAGATATTAAACTGATAAGAACAGATACTACACTTGATCTTAGCCAAAAGGCCGAGAAGCGATAACCGTGAAAGGGGCGGGCCCAACAAGGTCCCCTTCATGGGCACTATCACTGCTTGCTGTCAGGGAGGCTGCCAGACAATTTTCCATGCACACTCTGGGCTGGGGGGCAGTCAACCACCAGTACACACAGCAGAACCTAAACCCATACCATTATTGCTAAGCAGCAAGACAGGGGCCCATTGCACTCCCACGGGGCCTTTTTAAATGCAATCCATAACCCGGATTTGCCAGGAACCCTTCTTACTCCTCCTACTTGCATGTGACACTGGGCTTAGGATCTGCATAGGAAACACACACACAAGCACACACCTACCTTTGTTGCCTGCAGATGCCTCCTTGGCTGTCCCCAAACGGTATCAAACCAACACCCACGGGAAGCTGTAAACATAGAGGACATGCCTGCACCCCATTGGACTTACCTGTGTGGGTTAAACCCGGGTTATTTGACAACCTATGGCGGTGATGGTTCTGCTCAGGCAGAGCAGTGCTGATGCTCCTCATAAAGCTGTCGCTGCTGTGAAGGTTCTAGGTGACATCACAAATCCCTATGGTTACATACACAACAAAGCTGGGTTGTTGTTGTTTACACTCTGCAAGGCCTGTGGAAGTGAGTGACATCATAGCACTGTAGTTCTGAGGGTTCTAGATGGATGCAACAATCTCCTGTTGCTTCTATGAAGGCCATAATAGACGACATCACCAAACAGCTCCATAGTCACATACACAGCAAAGGAGAGATGTTGTTTACACCTAGTGATGTCAGTGGTATTGAGTGACATCACAGCACAGTGCTAAGGCTCCTGGGCCTGGACACAGCAGCGGCTGCAATATCTCAACGGAGAATACGTTTATATATATGTGTGTGTGTGCGCGTATATATATATATATATATATATATATATATATATATATATATTTCTCCGCCGAAATCACTTTTAAACCCATTTCCACCTTTTTTTCCCTTCTCTTCCTCTTACTTTTTTTTCACGTTTTTTTACGTTTTTCTCCTTTTCGCCTCTTTTCTGGGCGTATTATTCTTCTTTTTCTTCTTTTTTTTCGTCTAATGCATACCCCATCAGTGCAGCAATGCTTATTCAATACCGCCAGCAGATGGAGACACTGGGGGATAATTTTCTAAGGATTTATACTGATTTTTCCTGTCTGAATTTGTCGCACAGAAAGTTGCAGGCCAAATATGTGTGACATTTCTGCGACTTTAGCTTCTAGAGCATTTTTACAACATTATACATAGGTGCTGAATACATAAAAAGCGACTGTTCAGCGACAGACAAGTCGCATCGGCTGAAAGTAGGCCAGAATGTCAGTCCATGTTGGAGCAGGTTTAGATACAGTCTAAAGCATAGATCTCAAAGTCTGTGCACAGAATTTAGCAAGGGCCTCGCACCTTCTGATGCATCAGGTAGGTGCACAATAGCATAGCCTAACCCTCTGTACTTTGGTCTATATTGATGCGGGACATAGACAGCCAGCTGATGACCAATCCATTAGTGCAATGGATGGCTGGAAGCATTTGTCTTTGCCTTTGCAATACCACAGAAGCAATGCATGGTCAATGTACAGCAATGACACACCTGTGTGAACAGCCAGGAGACCCCCCCCCCCCCATGTTATGTTACATAGTTACATAGTTAGTACGGTCGAAAAAAGACATATGTCCATCAAGTTCAACCAGGGAATTAAGGGGTAGGGGTGTGGCGCGATATTGGGGAAGGGATGAGATTTTATATTTCTTCATAAGCATTAATCTTATTTTGTCAATTAGGAACATTCAGCACCCACCCGCTATCAAGGCAGCTGCCTATCATGTCATGCCCTACCTGCACAGGTGTGCTGGCTACTCAAATGATCCAATTAAGGAGGCCATTTAGTCAGCAGCAGCAGAAGTCCTGTGCCTGGACGCTCCAACAGCGGCCAGACACAAGCAGAAGCAGAAGCAGCAGCAGCACCACCTTTTGTTTTTTGGCTGCAGCAGCAGCAGCAGCAAGGCCCACAGGGCTGGCTAGCTGGCTAGCCAGCAAGCAGGTAGCAATGAAAGTAGGAATCTTTCTTTTTAACCCTGTAAGGGGGTGGTGCACTGTACCCGAAGATACTGCCATATCGGGTCAATGCATAGGGCGACGGAAGCAAGCTTCGAAATCGGCCCCCGTTCTCAAAAATCCATTTAATATATGGTCCCCAGATAGGGGACGTATCAGATATTAAACTGATAAGAACAGATACTACACTTGATCTTAGCCAAAAGGCCGAGAAGCGATAACCGTGAAAGGGGCGGGCCCAACAAGGTCCCCTTCATGGGCACTATCACTGCTTGCTGTCAGGGAGGCTGCCAGACAATTTTCCATGCACACTCTGGGCTGGGGGGCAGTCAACCACCAGTACACACAGCAGAACCTAAACCCATACCATTATTGCTAAGCAGCAAGACAGGGGCCCATTGCACTCCCACGGGGCCTTTTTAAATGCAATCCATAACCCGGATTTGCCAGGAACCCTTCTTACTCCTCCTACTTGCATGTGACACTGGGCTTAGGATCTGCATAGGAAACACACACACAAGCACACACCTACCTTTGTTGCCTGCAGATGCCTCCTTGGCTGTCCCCAAACGGTATCAAACCAACACCCACGGGAAGCTGTAAGCATAGAGGACATGCCTGCACCCCATTGGACTTACCTGTGTGGGTTAAACCCGGGTTATTTGACAACCTATGGCGGTGATGGTTCTGCTCAGGCAGAGCAGTGCTGATGCTCCTCATAAAGCTGTCGCTGCTGTGAAGGTTCTAGGTGACATCACAAATCCCTATGGTTACATACACAACAAAGCTGGGTTGTTGTTGTTTACACTCTGCAAGGCCTGTGGAAGTGAGTGACATCATAGCACTGTAGTTCTGAGGGTTCTAGATGGATGCAACAATCTCCTGTTGCTTCTATGAAGGCCATAATAGACGACATCACCAAACAGCTCCATAGTCACATACACAGCAAAGGAGAGATGTTGTTTACACCTAGTGATGTCAGTGGTATTGAGTGACATCACAGCACAGTGCTAAGGCTCCTGGGCCTGGACACAGCAGCGGCTGCAATATCTCAACGGAGAATACGTTTATATATATGTGTGTGTGTGCGCGTATATATATATATATATATATATATATATATATATTTCTCCGCCGAAATCACTTTTAAACCCATTTCCACCTTTTTTTCCCTTCTCTTCCTCTTACTTTTTTTTCACGTTTTTTTACGTTTTTCTCCTTTTCGCCTCTTTTCTGGGCGTATTATTCTTCTTTTTCTTCTTTTTTTTCGTCTAATGCATACCCCATCAGTGCAGCAATGCTTATTCAATACCGCCAGCAGATGGAGACACTGGGGGATAATTTTCTAAGGATTTATACTGATTTTTCCTGTCTGAATTTGTCGCACAGAAAGTTGCAGGCCAAATATGTGTGACATTTCTGCGACTTTAGCTTCTAGAGCATTTTTACAACATTATACATAGGTGCTGAATACATAAAAAGCGACTGTTCAGCGACAGACAAGTCGCATCGGCTGAAAGTAGGCCAGAATGTCAGTCCATGTTGGAGCAGGTTTAGATACAGTCTAAAGCATAGATCTCAAAGTCTGTGCACAGAATTTAGCAAGGGCCTCGCACCTTCTGATGCATCAGGTAGGTGCACAATAGCATAGCCTAACCCTCTGTACTTTGGTCTATATTGATGCGGGACATAGACAGCCAGCTGATGACCAATCCATTAGTGCAATGGATGGCTGGAAGCATTTGTCTTTGCCTTTGCAATACCACAGAAGCAATGCATGGTCAATGTACAGCAATGACACACCTGTGTGAACAGCCAGGAGACCCCCCCCCCATGTTATGTTACATAGTTACATAGTTAGTACGGTCGAAAAAAGACATATGTCCATCAAGTTCAACCAGGGAATTAAGGGGTAGGGGTGTGGCGCAATATTGGGGAAGGGATGAGATTTTATATTTCTTCATAAGCATTAATCTTATTTTGTCAATTAGGAACATTCAGCACCCACCCGCTATCAAGGCAGCTGCCTATCATGTCATGCCCTACCTGCACAGGTGTGCTGGCTACTCAAATGATCCAATTAAGGAGGCCATTTAGTCAGCAGCAGCAGAAGTCCTGTGCCTGGACGCTCCAACAGCGGCCAGACACAAGCAGAAGCAGAAGCAGCAGCAGCACCACCTTTTGTTTTTTGGCTGCAGCAGCAGCAGCAGCAAGGCCCACAGGGCTGGCTAGCTGGCTAGCCAGCAAGCAGGTAGCAATGAAAGTAGGAATCTTTCTTTTTAACCCTGTAAGGGGGTGGTGCACTGTACCCGAAGATACTGCCATATCGGGTCAATGCATAGGGCGACGGAAGCAAGCTTCGAAATCGGCCCCCGTTCTCAAAAATCCATTTAATATATGGTCCCCAGATAGGGGACGTATCAGATATTAAACTGATAAGAACAGATACTACACTTGATCTTAGCCAAAAGGCCGAGAAGCGATAACCGTGAAAGGGGCGGGCCCAACAAGGTCCCCTTCATGGGCACTATCACTGCTTGCTGTCAGGGAGGCTGCCAGACAATTTTCCATGCACACTCTGGGCTGGGGGGCAGTCAACCACCAGTACACACAGCAGAACCTAAACCCATACCATTATTGCTAAGCAGCAAGACAGGGGCCCATTGCACTCCCACGGGGCCTTTTTAAATGCAATCCATAACCCGGATTTGCCAGGAACCCTTCTTACTCCTCCTACTTGCATGTGACACTGGGCTTAGGATCTGCATAGGAAACACACACACAAGCACACACCTACCTTTGTTGCCTGCAGATGCCTCCTTGGCTGTCCCCAAACGGTATCAAACCAACACCCACGGGAAGCTGTAAGCATAGAGGACATGCCTGCACCCCATTGGACTTACCTGTGTGGGTTAAACCCGGGTTATTTGACAACCTATGGCGGTGATGGTTCTGCTCAGGCAGAGCAGTGCTGATGCTCCTCATAAAGCTGTCGCTGCTGTGAAGGTTCTAGGTGACATCACAAATCCCTATGGTTACATACACAACAAAGCTGGGTTGTTGTTGTTTACACTCTGCAAGGCCTGTGGAAGTGAGTGACATCATAGCACTGTAGTTCTGAGGGTTCTAGATGGATGCAACAATCTCCTGTTGCTTCTATGAAGGCCATAATAGACGACATCACCAAACAGCTCCATAGTCACATACACAGCAAAGGAGAGATGTTGTTTACACCTAGTGATGTCAGTGGTATTGAGTGACATCACAGCACAGTGCTAAGGCTCCTGGGCCTGGACACAGCAGCGGCTGCAATATCTCAACGGAGAATACGTTTATATATATGTGTGTGTGTGCGCGTATATATATATATATATATATATATATATATATATATATATATATATATATTTCTCCGCCGAAATCACTTTTAAACCCATTTCCACCTTTTTTTCCCTTCTCTTCCTCTTACTTTTTTTTCACGTTTTTTTACGTTTTTCTCCTTTTCGCCTCTTTTCTGGGCGTATTATTCTTCTTTTTCTTCTTTTTTTTCGTCTAATGCATACCCCATCAGTGCAGCAATGCTTATTCAATACCGCCAGCAGATGGAGACACTGGGGGATAATTTTCTAAGGATTTATACTGATTTTTCCTGTCTGAATTTGTCGCACAGAAAGTTGCAGGCCAAATATGTGTGACATTTCTGCGACTTTAGCTTCTAGAGCATTTTTACAACATTATACATAGGTGCTGAATACATAAAAAGCGACTGTTCAGCGACAGACAAGTCGCATCGGCTGAAAGTAGGCCAGAATGTCAGTCCATGTTGGAGCAGGTTTAGATACAGTCTAAAGCATAGATCTCAAAGTCTGTGCACAGAATTTAGCAAGGGCCTCGCACCTTCTGATGCATCAGGTAGGTGCACAATAGCATAGCCTAACCCTCTGTACTTTGGTCTATATTGATGCGGGACATAGACAGCCAGCTGATGACCAATCCATTAGTGCAATGGATGGCTGGAAGCATTTGTCTTTGCCTTTGCAATACCACAGAAGCAATGCATGGTCAATGTACAGCAATGACACACCTGTGTGAACAGCCAGGAGACCCCCCCCCCCATGTTATGTTACATAGTTACATAGTTAGTACGGTCGAAAAAAGACATATGTCCATCAAGTTCAACCAGGGAATTAAGGGGTAGGGGTGTGGCGCGATATTGGGGAAGGGATGAGATTTTATATTTCTTCATAAGCATTAATCTTATTTTGTCAATTAGGAACATTCAGCACCCACCCGCTATCAAGGCAGCTGCCTATCATGTCATGCCCTACCTGCACAGGTGTGCTGGCTACTCAAATGATCCAATTAAGGAGGCCATTTAGTCAGCAGCAGCAGAAGTCCTGTGCCTGGACGCTCCAACAGCGGCCAGACACAAGCAGAAGCAGAAGCAGCAGCAGCACCACCTTTTGTTTTTTGGCTGCAGCAGCAGCAGCAGCAAGGCCCACAGGGCTGGCTAGCTGGCTAGCCAGCAAGCAGGTAGCAATGAAAGTAGGAATCTTTCTTTTTAACCCTGTAAGGGGGTGGTGCACTGTACCCGAAGATACTGCCATATCGGGTCAATGCATAGGGCGACGGAAGCAAGCTTCGAAATCGGCCCCCGTTCTCAAAAATCCATTTAATATATGGTCCCCAGATAGGGGACGTATCAGATATTAAACTGATAAGAACAGATACTACACTTGATCTTAGCCAAAAGGCCGAGAAGCGATAACCGTGAAAGGGGCGGGCCCAACAAGGTCCCCTTCATGGGCACTATCACTGCTTGCTGTCAGGGAGGCTGCCAGACAATTTTCCATGCACACTCTGGGCTGGGGGGCAGTCAACCACCAGTACACACAGCAGAACCTAAACCCATACCATTATTGCTAAGCAGCAAGACAGGGGCCCATTGCACTCCCACGGGGCCTTTTTAAATGCAATCCATAACCCGGATTTGCCAGGAACCCTTCTTACTCCTCCTACTTGCATGTGACACTGGGCTTAGGATCTGCATAGGAAACACACACACAAGCACACACCTACCTTTGTTGCCTGCAGCTGCCTCCTTGGCTGTCCCCAAACGGTATCAAACCAACACCCACGGGAAGCTGTAAGCATAGAGGACATGCCTGCACCCCATTGGACTTACCTGTGTGGGTTAAACCCGGGTTATTTGACAACCTATGGCGGTGATGGTTCTGCTCAGGCAGAGCAGTGCTGATGCTCCTCATAAAGCTGTCGCTGCTGTGAAGGTTCTAGGTGACATCACAAATCCCTATGGTTACATACACAATTCCCTGGTTGAACTTGATGGACATATGTCTTTTTTCGACCGTACTAACTATGTAACTATGTAACTATGTAACTATGTAACAAAGCTGGGTTGTTGTTGTTTACACTCTGCAAGGCCTGTGGAAGTGAGTGACATCATAGCACTGTAGTTCTGAGGGTTCTAGATGGATGCAACAATCTCCTGTTGCTTCTATGAAGGCCATAATAGACGACATCACCAAACAGCTCCATAGTCACATACACAGCAAAGGAGAGATGTTGTTTACACCTAGTGATGTCAGTGGTATTGAGTGACATCACAGCACAGTGCTAAGGCTCCTGGGCCTGGACACAGCAGCGGCTGCAATATCTCAACGGAGAATACGTTTATATATATGTGTGTGTGTGCGCGTATATATATATATATATATATATATATATATATATATATATATATTTCTCCGCCGAAATCACTTTTAAACCCATTTCCACCTTTTTTTCCCTTCTCTTCCTCTTACTTTTTTTTCACGTTTTTTTACGTTTTTCTCCTTTTCGCCTCTTTTCTGGGCGTATTATTCTTCTTTTTCTTCTTTTTTTTCGTCTAATGCATACCCCATCAGTGCAGCAATGCTTATTCAATACCGCCAGCAGATGGAGACACTGGGGGATAATTTTCTAAGGATTTATACTGATTTTTCCTGTCTGAATTTGTCGCACAGAAAGTTGCAGGCCAAATATGTGTGACATTTCTGCGACTTTAGCTTCTAGAGCATTTTTACAACATTATACATAGGTGCTGAATACATAAAAAGCGACTGTTCAGCGACAGACAAGTCGCATCGGCTGAAAGTAGGCCAGAATGTCAGTCCATGTTGGAGCAGGTTTAGATACAGTCTAAAGCATAGATCTCAAAGTCTGTGCACAGAATTTAGCAAGGGCCTCGCACCTTCTGATGCATCAGGTAGGTGCACAATAGCATAGCCTAACCCTCTGTACTTTGGTCTATATTGATGCGGGACATAGACAGCCAGCTGATGACCAATCCATTAGTGCAATGGATGGCTGGAAGCATTTGTCTTTGCCTTTGCAATACCACAGAAGCAATGCATGGTCAATGTACAGCAATGACACACCTGTGTGAACAGCCAGGAGACCCCCCCCCCCATGTTATGTTACATAGTTACATAGTTAGTACGGTCGAAAAAAGACATATGTCCATCAAGTTCAACCAGGGAATTAAGGGGTAGGGGTGTGGCGCGATATTGGGGAAGGGATGAGATTTTATATTTCTTCATAAGCATTAATCTTATTTTGTCAATTAGGAACATTCAGCACCCACCCGCTATCAAGGCAGCTGCCTATCATGTCATGCCCTACCTGCACAGGTGTGCTGGCTACTCAAATGATCCAATTAAGGAGGCCATTTAGTCAGCAGCAGCAGAAGTCCTGTGCCTGGACGCTCCAACAGCGGCCAGACACAAGCAGAAGCAGAAGCAGCAGCAGCACCACCTTTTGTTTTTTGGCTGCAGCAGCAGCAGCAGCAAGGCCCACAGGGCTGGCTAGCTGGCTAGCCAGCAAGCAGGTAGCAATGAAAGTAGGAATCTTTCTTTTTAACCCTGTAAGGGGGTGGTGCACTGTACCCGAAGATACTGCCATATCGGGTCAATGCATAGGGCGACGGAAGCAAGCTTCGAAATCGGCCCCCGTTCTCAAAAATCCATTTAATATATGGTCCCCAGATAGGGGACGTATCAGATATTAAACTGATAAGAACAGATACTACACTTGATCTTAGCCAAAAGGCCGAGAAGCGATAACCGTGAAAGGGGCGGGCCCAACAAGGTCCCCTTCATGGGCACTATCACTGCTTGCTGTCAGGGAGGCTGCCAGACAATTTTCCATGCACACTCTGGGCTGGGGGGCAGTCAACCACCAGTACACACAGCAGAACCTAAACCCATACCATTATTGCTAAGCAGCAAGACAGGGGCCCATTGCACTCCCACGGGGCCTTTTTAAATGCAATCCATAACCCGGATTTGCCAGGAACCCTTCTTACTCCTCCTACTTGCATGTGACACTGGGCTTAGGATCTGCATAGGAAACACACACACAAGCACACACCTACCTTTGTTGCCTGCAGATGCCTCCTTGGCTGTCCCCAAACGGTATCAAACCAACACCCACGGGAAGCTGTAAGCATAGAGGACATGCCTGCACCCCATTGGACTTACCTGTGTGGGTTAAACCCGGGTTATTTGACAACCTATGGCGGTGATGGTTCTGCTCAGGCAGAGCAGTGCTGATGCTCCTCATAAAGCTGTCGCTGCTGTGAAGGTTCTAGGTGACATCACAAATCCCTATGGTTACATACACAACAAAGCTGGGTTGTTGTTGTTTACACTCTGCAAGGCCTGTGGAAGTGAGTGACATCATAGCACTGTAGTTCTGAGGGTTCTAGATGGATGCAACAATCTCCTGTTGCTTCTATGAAGGCCATAATAGACGACATCACCAAACAGCTCCATAGTCACATACACAGCAAAGGAGAGATGTTGTTTACACCTAGTGATGTCAGTGGTATTGAGTGACATCACAGCACAGTGCTAAGGCTCCTGGGCCTGGACACAGCAGCGGCTGCAATATCTCAACGGAGAATACGTTTATATATATGTGTGTGTGTGCGCGTATATATATATATATATATATATATATATATATATATATATATATATTTCTCCGCCGAAATCACTTTTAAACCCATTTCCACCTTTTTTTCCCTTCTCTTCCTCTTACTTTTTTTTCACGTTTTTTTACGTTTTTCTCCTTTTCGCCTCTTTTCTGGGCGTATTATTCTTCTTTTTCTTCTTTTTTTTCGTCTAATGCATACCCCATCAGTGCAGCAATGCTTATTCAATACCGCCAGCAGATGGAGACACTGGGGGATAATTTTCTAAGGATTTATACTGATTTTTCCTGTCTGAATTTGTCGCACAGAAAGTTGCAGGCCAAATATGTGTGACATTTCTGCGACTTTAGCTTCTAGAGCATTTTTACAACATTATACATAGGTGCTGAATACATAAAAAGCGACTGTTCAGCGACAGACAAGTCGCATCGGCTGAAAGTAGGCCAGAATGTCAGTCCATGTTGGAGCAGGTTTAGATACAGTCTAAAGCATAGATCTCAAAGTCTGTGCACAGAATTTAGCAAGGGCCTCGCACCTTCTGATGCATCAGGTAGGTGCACAATAGCATAGCCTAACCCTCTGTACTTTGGTCTATATTGATGCGGGACATAGACAGCCAGCTGATGACCAATCCATTAGTGCAATGGATGGCTGGAAGCATTTGTCTTTGCCTTTGCAATACCACAGAAGCAATGCATGGTCAATGTACAGCAATGACACACCTGTGTGAACAGCCAGGAGACCCCCCCCCCCCCATGTTATGTTACATAGTTACATAGTTAGTACGGTCGAAAAAAGACATATGTCCATCAAGTTCAACCAGGGAATTAAGGGGTAGGGGTGTGGCGCGATATTGGGGAAGGGATGAGATTTTATATTTCTTCATAAGCATTAATCTTATTTTGTCAATTAGGAACATTCAGCACCCACCCGCTATCAAGGCAGCTGCCTATCATGTCATGCCCTACCTGCACAGGTGTGCTGGCTACTCAAATGATCCAATTAAGGAGGCCATTTAGTCAGCAGCAGCAGAAGTCCTGTGCCTGGACGCTCCAACAGCGGCCAGACACAAGCAGAAGCAGAAGCAGCAGCAGCACCACCTTTTGTTTTTTGGCTGCAGCAGCAGCAGCAGCAGCAGCAAGGCCACAGGGCTGGCTAGCTGGCTAGCCAGCAAGCAGGTAGCAATGAAAGTAGGAATCTTTCTTTTAACCCTGTAAGGGGGTGGTGCACTGTACCCGAAGATACTGCCATATCGGGTCAATGCATAGGGCGACGGAAGCAAGCTTCGAAATCGGCCCCCGTTCTCAAAAATCCATTTAATATATGGTCCCCAGATAGGGGACGTATCAGATATTAAACTGATAAGAACAGATACTACACTTGATCTTAGCCAAAAGGCCGAGAAGCGATAACCGTGAAAGGGGGCGGGCCCAACAAGGTCCCCTTCATGGGCACTATCACTGCTTGCTGTCAGGGAGGCTGCCAGACAATTTTCCATGCACACTCTGGGCTGGGGGGCAGTCAACCACCAGTACACACAGCAGAACCTAAACCCATACCATTATTGCTAAGCAGCAAGACAGGGGCCCATTGCACTCCCACGGGGCCTTTTTAAATGCAATCCATAACCCGGATTTGCCAGGAACCCTTCTTACTCCTCCTACTTGCATGTGACACTGGGCTTAGGATCTGCATAGGAAACACACACACAAGCACACACCTACCTTTGTTGCCTGCAGATGCCTCCTTGGCTGTCCCCAAACGGTATCAACACCAAACACCCACGGGAAGCTGTAAGCATAGAGGACATGCCTGCACCCCATTGGACTTACCTGTGTGGGTTAAACCCGGGTTATTTGACAACCTATGGCGGTGATGGTTCTGCTCAGGCAGAGCAGTGCTGATGCTCCTCATAAAGCTGTCGCTGCTGTGAAGGTTCTAGGTGACATCACAAATCCCTATGGTTACATACACAACAAAGCTGGGTTGTTGTTGTTTACACTCTGCAAGGCCTGTGGAAGTGAGTGACATCATAGCACTGTAGTTCTGAGGGTTCTAGATGGATGCAACAATCTCCTGTTGCTTCTATGAAGGCCATAATAGACGACATCACCAAAACAGCTCCATAGTCACATACACAGCAAAGGAGAGATGTTGTTTACACCTAGTGATGTCAGTGGTATTGAGTGACATCACAGCACAGTGCTAAGGCTCCTGGGCCTGGACACAGCAGCGGCTGCAATATCTCAACGGAGAATACGTTTATATATATGTGTGTGTGTGCGCGTATATATATATATATATATATATATATATAGTATATATATATATATTTCTCCGCCGAAATCACTTTTAAACCCATTTCCACCTTTTTTTCCCTTCTCTTCCTCTTACTTTTTTTCACGTTTTTTTTACGTTTTTCTCCTTTTCGCCTCTTTTCTGGGCGTATTATTCTTCTTTTTCTTCTTTTTTTCGTCTAATGCATACCCCATCAGTGCAGCAATGCTTATTCAATACCGCCAGCAGATGGAGACACTGGGGGATAATTTTCTAAGGATTTATACTGATTTTCCTGTCTGAATTTGTCGCACAGAAAGTTGCAGGCCAAATATGTGTGACATTTCTGCGACTTTAGCTTCTAGAGCATTTTTACAACATTATACATAGGTGCTGAATACATAAAAAGCGACTGTTCAGCGACAGACAAGTCGCATCGGCTGAAAGTAGGCCAGAATGTCAGTCCATGTTGGAGCAGGTTTAGATACAGTCTAAAGCATAGATCTCAAAGTCTGTGCACAGAATTTAGCAAGGGCCTCGCACCTTCTGATGCATCAGGTAGGTGCACAATAGCATAGCCTAACCCTCTGTACTTTGGTCTATATTGATGCGGGACATAGACAGCCAGCTGATGACCAATCCATTAGTGCAATGGATGGGCTGGAAGCATTTGTCTTTGCCTTTGCAATACCACAGAAGCAATGCATGGTCAATGTACAGCAATGACACACCTGTGTGAACAGCCAGGAGACCCCCCCCCCCCATGTTATGTTACATAGTTACATAAGTTAGTACGGTCGAAAAAAGACATATGTCCATCAAGTTCAACCAGGGAATTAAGGGGTAGGGGTGTGGCGCGATATTGGGGGAAGGGATGAGATTTTATATTTCTTCATAAGCATTAATCTTATTTTGTCAATTAGGAACATTCAGCACCCACCCCGCTATCAAGGCAGCTGCCTATCATGTCATGCCCTACCTGCACAGGTGTGCTGGCTACTCAAATGATCCAATTAAGGAGGCCATTTAGTCAGCAGCAGCAGAAGTCCTGTGCCTGGACGCTCCAACAGCGGCCAGACACAAGCAGAAGCAGAAGCAGCAGCAGCACCACCTTTTGTTTTTTGGCTGCAGCAGCAGCAGCAGCAAGGCCCACAGGGCTGGCTAGCTGGCTAGCCAGCAAGCAGGTAGCAATGAAAGTAGGAATCTTTCTTTTTAACCCTGTAAGGGGGTGGTGCACTGTACCCGAAGATACTGCCATATCGGGTCAATGCATAGGGCGACGGAAGCAAGCTTCGAAATCGGCCCCCGTTCTCAAAAAATCCATTTAATATATGGTCCCCAGATAGGGGACGTATCAGATATTAAACTGATAAGAACAGATACTACACTTGATCTTAGCCAAAAGGCCGAGAAGCGATAACCGTGAAAGGGCGGGCCCAACAAGGTCCCCTTCATGGGCACTATCACTGCTTGCTGTCAGGGAGGCTGCCAGACAATTTTCCATGCACACTCTGGGCTGGGGGGCAGTCAACCACCAGTACACACAGCAGAACCTAAACCCATACCATTATTGCTAAGCAGCAAGACAGGGGCCCATTGCACTCCCACGGGGCCTTTTTAAATGCAATCCATAACCCGGATTTGCCAGGAACCCTTCTTACTCCTCCTACTTGCATGTGACACTGGGCTTAGGATCTGCATAGGAAACGACACACACAAGCACACACCTACCTTTGTTGCCTGCAGATGCCTCCTTGGCTGTCCCCAAACGGTATCAAACCAACACCCACGGGAAGCTGTAAGCATAGAGGACATGCCTGCACCCCATTGGACTTACCTGTGTGGGTTAAACCCGGGTTATTTGACAACCTATGGCGGTGATGGTTCTGCTCAGGCAGAGCAGTGCTGATGCTCCTCATAAAGCTGTCGCTGCTGTGAAGGTTCTAGGTGACATCACAAATCCCTATGGTTACATACACAACAAAGCTGGGTTGTTGTTGTTTACACTCTGCAAGGCCTGTGGAAGTGAGTGACATCATAGCACTGTAGTTCTGAGGGTTCTAGATGGATGCAACAATCTCCTGTTGCTTCTATGAAGGCCATAATAGACGACATCACCAAACAGCTCCATAGTCACATACACAGCAAAGGAGAGATGTTGTTTACACCTAGTGATGTCAGTGGTATTGAGTGACATCACAGCACAGTGCTAAGGCTCCTGGGCCTGGACACAGCAGCGGCTGCAATATCTCAACGGAGAATACGTTTATATATATGTGTGTGTGTGCGCGTATATATATATATATGTATATATATATATATATATATATATAATATATATAATATATATATATATTTCTCCGCCGAAATCACTTTTAAACCCATTTCCACCTTTTTTTTCCCTTCTCTTCCTCTTACTTTTTTTTCACGTTTTTTTACGTTTTTCTCCTTTTCGCCTCTTTTCTGGGCGTATTATTCTTCTTTTTCTTCTTTTTTTTCGTCTAATGCATACCCCATCAGTGCAGCAATGCTTATTCAATACCGCCAGCAGATGGAGACACTGGGGGATAATTTTCTAAGGATTTATACTGATTTTTCCTGTCTGAATTTGTCGCACAGAAAGTTGCAGGCCAAATATGTGTGACATTTCTGCGACTTTAGCTTCTAGAGCATTTTTACAACATTATACATAGGTGCTGAATACATAAAAAAGCGACTGTTCAGCGACAGACAAGTCGCATCGGCTGAAAGTAGGCCAGAATGTCAGTCCATGTTGGAGCAGGTTTAGATACAGTCTAAAGCATAGATCTCAAAGTCTGTGCACAGAATTTAGCAAGGGCCTCGCACCTTCTGATGCATCAGGTAGGTGCACAATAGCATAGCCTAACCCTCTGTACTTTGGTCTATATTGATGCGGGACATAGACAGCCAGCTGATGACCAATCCATTAGTGCAATGGATGGCTGGAAGCATTTGTCTTTGCCTTTGCAATACCACAGAAGCAATGCATGGTCAATGTACAGCAATGACACACCTGTGTGAACAGCCAGGAGACCCCCCCCCCCCCATGTTATGTTACATAGTTACATAGTTAGTACGGTCGAAAAAAGACATATGTCCATCAAGTTCAACCAGGGAATTAAGGGGTAGGGGTGTGGCGCGATATTGGGGAAGGGATGAGATTTTATATTTCTTCATAAGCATTAATCTTATTTTGTCAATTAGGAACATTCAGCACCCACCCGCTATCAAGGCAGCTGCCTATCATGTCATGCCCTACCTGCACAGGTGTGCTGGCTACTCAAATGATCCAATTAAGGAGGCCATTTAGTCAGCAGCAGCAGAAGTCCTGTGCCTGGACGCTCCAACAGCGGCCAGACACAAGCAGAAGCAGAAGCAGCAGCAGCACCACCTTTTGTTTTTTGGCTGCAGCAGCAGCAGCAGCAGCAAGGCCCACAGGGCTGGCTAGCTGGCTAGCCAGCAAGCAGGTAGCAATGAAAGTAGGAATCTTTCTTTTTAACCCTGTAAGGGGGTGGTGCACTGTACCCGAAGATACTGCCATATCGGGTCAATGCATAGGGCGACGGAAGCAAGCTTCGAAATCGGCCCCCGTTCTCAAAAAATCCATTTAATATATGGTCCCCAGATAGGGGACGTATCAGATATTAAACTGATAAGACAGATACTACACTTGATCTTAGCCAAAAGGCCCGAGAAGCGATAACCGTGAAAGGGGCGGGCCCAACAAGGTCCCCTTCATGGGCACTATCACTGCTTGCTGTCAGGGAGGCTGCCAGACAATTTTCCATGCACACTCTGGGCTGGGGGGCAGTCAACCACCAGTACACACAGCAGAACCTAAACCCATACCATTATTGCTAAGCAGCAAGACAGGGGCCCATTGCACTCCCACGGGGCCTTTTTAAATGCAATCCATAACCCGGATTTGCCAGGAACCCTTCTTACTCCTCCTACTTGCATGTGACACTGGGCTTAGGATCTGCATAGGAAACACACACACAAGCACACACCTACCTTTGTTGCCTGCAGATGCCTCCTTGGCTGTCCCCAAACGGTATCAAACCAACACCCACGGAAGCTGTAAGCATAGAGGACATGCCTGCACCCCATTGGACTTACCTGTGTGGGTTAAACCCGGGTTATTTGACAACCTATGGCGGTGATGGTTCTGCTCAGGCAGAGCAGTGCTGATGCTCCTCATAAAGCTGTCGCTGCTGTGAAGGTTCTAGGTGACATCACAAATCCCTATGGTTACATACACAACAAAGCTGGGTTGTTGTTGTTTACACTCTGCAAGGCCTGTGGAAGTGAGTGACATCATAGCACTGTAGTTCTGAGGGTTCTAGATGGATGCAACAATCTCCTGTTGCTTCTATGAAGGCCATAATAGACGACATCACCAAACAGCTCCATAGTCACATACACAGCAAAGGAGAGATGTTGTTTTACACCTAGTGATGTCAGTGGTATTGAGTGACATCACAGCACAGTGCTAAGGCTCCTGGGCCTGGACACAGCAGCGGCTGCAATATCTCAACGGAGAATACGTTTATATATATGTGTGTGTGTGCGCGTATATATATATATATATATATATATATAATATATATATATATATATATTTCTCCGCCGAAATCACTTTTAAACCCATTTCCACCTTTTTTTCCCTTCTCTTCCTCTTACTTTTTTTTCACGTTTTTTTACGTTTTTCTCCTTTTCGCCTCTTTTCTGGGCGTATTATTCTTCTTTTTCTTCTTTTTTTTCGTCTAATGCATACCCCATCAGTGCAGCAATGCTTATTCAATACCGCCAGCAGATGGAGACACTGGGGGATAATTTTCTAAGGATTTATACTGATTTTTCCTGTCTGAATTTGTCGCACAGAAAGTTGCAGGCCAAATATGTGTGACATTTCTGCGACTTTAGCTTCTAGAGCATTTTTACAACATTATACATAGGTGCTGAATACATAAAAAGCGACTGTTCAGCGACAGACAAGTCGCATCGGCTGAAAGTAGGCCAGAATGTCAGTCCATGTTGGAGCAGGTTTAGATACAGTCTAAAGCATAGATCTCAAAGTCTGTGCACAGAATTTAGCAAGGGCCTCGCACCTTCTGATGCATCAGGTAGGTGCACAATAGCATAGCCTAACCCTCTGTACTTTGGTCTATATTGATGCGGGACATAGACAGCCAGCTGATGACCAATCCATTAGTGCAATGGATGGCTGGAAGCATTTGTCTTTGCCTTTGCAATACCACAGAAGCAATGCATGGTCAATGTACAGCAATGACACACCTGTGTGAACAGCCAGGAGACCCCCCCCCCCCATGTTATGTTACATAGTTACATAGTTAGTACGGTCGAAAAAAGACATATGTCCATCAAGTTCAACCAGGGAATTAAGGGGTAGGGGTGTGGCGCGATATTGGGGAAGGGATGAGATTTTATATTTCTTCATAAGCATTAATCTTATTTTGTCAATTAGGAACATTCAGCACCCACCCGCTATCAAGGCAGCTGCCTATCATGTCATGCCCTACCTGCACAGGTGTGCTGGCTACTCAAATGATCCAATTAAGGAGGCCATTTAGTCAGCAGCAGCAGAAGTCCTGTGCCTGGACGCTCCAACAGCGGCCAGACACAAGCAGAAGCAGAAGCAGCAGCAGCACCACCTTTTGTTTTTTGGCTGCAGCAGCAGCAGCAGCAGCAAGGCCCACAGGGCTGGCTAGCTGGCTAGCCAGCAAGCAGGTAGCAATGAAAGTAGGAATCTTTCTTTTTAACCCTGTAAGGGGGTGGTGCACTGTACCCGAAGATACTGCCATATCGGGTCAATGCATAGGGCGACGGAAGCAAGCTTCGAAATCGGCCCCCGTTCTCAAAAATCCATTTAATATATGGTCCCCAGATAGGGGACGTATCAGATATTAAACTGATAAGAACAGATTTTTTTTTTTTTTTTATCTAAAGCCGAGGAACGTGCTTTCGATTCACCCAAAGTGCAAGAAAAAAGTGCAAACGTGTTACACTAAAAAAACGTGCACAAAGGATGCGGTCTATCGCAAGCCCTTCTCCGATAGGAGAGAGGCCCCCCAACAAACCTTACCCTTCGCCTCCGGACCAAAAGGTACCTGCGAGGTTCCAGGTTCGATGTCCCTTTTCGCCGAAGCTACTAGGAGACCACAAATGCTCCCGGCATCCCCCTTGGCGTTAGCCAAGGTATCTGCCCGCAGAGCCGATTACGGTAGGTACCCTGCGAAGCAGGAGTACCCGGGGTGTTTGCAGGAGGTGCGGAACCTAATGGCCACACACACCTCCCCTAGACCGCCAGGAGGGACACCCAGAAGGGCTACCGCATCCTGACAAATCCTGTGAACACACAACACGCAAAAAGTGACACAGTGAGACAAAAAATAAATAAATAAGTGAATGTGTGCAGATATACTGCCCGGACATCCGGCCGGATCTATAAAAATTTCTCTGATCCTAGCCAGAAGGCCGGGAATCAAGAGGTGAGTGCCACAAGGTGAAGAGATTATGGTGCCCGTGCTTCAACTCAGTGAGCCTATTCTCCAGTGAGTTTCGGCACCTCGGGGTCACCACTCCCCGAGGCACAAAAGTACCTCGGCTCTAGACCCTCTCAGCCTCATGCGAGACCCGGAGGGAACAGGTCACATCGGGGCAGCCGGTCGAGCTGATTCCTCAGAACCAGCCCCGGAAAGCCCTGGTACACCTGCATCCTCCATGCAGCACCCATCCCCCACCAGCATGAAAACTGATAAGAACAGATACTACACTTGATCTTAGCCAAAAGGCCGAGAAGCGATAACCGTGAAAGGGGCGGGCCCAACAAGGTCCCCTTCATGGGCACTATCACTGCTTGCTGTCAGGGAGGCTGCCAGACAATTTTCCATGCACACTCTGGGCTGGGGGGCAGTCAACCACCAGTACACACAGCAGAACCTAAACCCATACCATTATTGCTAAGCAGCAAGACAGGGGCCCATTGCACTCCCACGGGGCCTTTTTAAATGCAATCCATAACCCGGATTTGCCAGGAACCCTTCTTACTCCTCCTACTTGCATGTGACACTGGGCTTAGGATCTGCATAGGAAAACACACACACAAGCACACACCTACCTTTGTTGCCTGCAGATGCCTCCTTGGCTGTCCCCAAACGGTATCAAACCAACACCCACGGGAAGCTGTAAGCATAGAGGACATGCCTGCACCCCATTGGACTTACCTGTGTGGGTTAAACCCGGGTTATTTGACAACCTATGGCGGTGATGGTTCTGCTCAGGCAGAGCAGTGCTGATGCTCCTCATAAAGCTGTCGCTGCTGTGAAGGTTCTAGGTGACATCACAAATCCCTATGGTTACATACACAACAAGCTGGGTTGTTGTTGTTTACACTCTGCAAGGCCTGTGGAAGTGAGTGACATCATAGCACTGTAGTTCTGAGGGTTCTAGATGGATGCAACAATCTCCTGTTGCTTCTATGAAGGCCATAATAGACGACATCACCAAACAGCTCCATAGTCACATACACAGCAAAGGAGAGATGTTGTTTACACCTAGTGATGTCAGTGGTATTGAGTGACATCACAGCACAGTGCTAAGGCTCCTGGGCCTGGACACAGCAGCGGCTGCAATATCTCAACGGAGAATACGTTTATATATATGTGTGTGTGTGCGCGTATATATATATATATATATATATATATATATATATATATATATTTCTCCGCCGAAATCACTTTTAAACCCATTTCCACCTTTTTTTCCCTTCTCTTCCTCTTACTTTTTTTTCACGTTTTTTTACGTTTTTCTCCTTTTCGCCTCTTTTCTGGGCGTATTATTCTTCTTTTTCTTCTTTTTTTTCGTCTAATGCATACCCCATCAGTGCAGCAATGCTTATTCAATACCGCCAGCAGATGGAGACACTGGGGGATAATTTTCTAAGGATTTATACTGATTTTTCCTGTCTGAATTTGTCGCACAGAAAGTTGCAGGCCAAATATGTGTGACATTTCTGCGACTTTAGCTTCTAGAGCATTTTTACAACATTATACATAGGTGCTGAATACATAAAAAGCGACTGTTCAGCGACAGACAAGTCGCATCGGCTGAAAGTAGGCCAGAATGTCAGTCCATGTTGGAGCAGGTTTAGATACAGTCTAAAGCATAGATCTCAAAGTCTGTGCACAGAATTTAGCAAGGGCCTCGCACCTTCTGATGCATCAGGTAGGTGCACAATAGCATAGCCTAACCCTCTGTACTTTGGTCTAATTGATGCGGGACATAGACAGCCAGCTGATGACCAATCCATTAGTGCAATGGATGGCTGGAAGCATTTGTCTTTGCCTTTGCAATACCACAGAAGCAATGCATGGTCAATGTACAGCAATGACACACCTGTGTGAACAGCCAGGAGACCCCCCCCCCATGTTATGTTACATAGTTACATAGTTAGTACGGTCGAAAAAAGACATATGTCCATCAAGTTCAACCAGGGAATTAAGGGGTAGGGGTGTGGCGCGATATTGGGGAAGGGATGAGATTTTATATTT